>NC_137110.1:13600538-13835441 GCF_949357685.1 Gobio gobio
TTTACCAAGCTCTGTCCCCTCCTCTCGCTTCATCACTTCTGGGCATCTCAGGGGGCAGCAGCCTGGGAAACTATGACTTCAGTGTTTTTGAGGGACAAAGCAGCATTGTGAAGTTCTTCTCAGTATTTCAGCTCGAAGAATTGCAGAGAGAAAAAGAGAGCTTCCTCTGAGAGGCTGAAAACACAAGAATGAGTCACTGCTGAGAATATATGTGCCATAGAGGATTCTGGACCAGTGCCAGGGTATTAGGCGAATGAAGATGAATGAAATCTGGACACATTAAGAAGCATGTGCAGTTTTATGTTTTCTTTCGATTACATGTCCAATATCTGATGCAACACATTTATCTTACGGAAATTAGAGGATTAAGATGAAATCTTTCAGCTGCTCATATTCACTGCAACACATAGCAAGAGGAAACAAGACAAAATCATACATAAATGTTACTATATACAATCACAACTACAGCCAAAGCATAATTCCAAGAGCAGGTTCGAAATCCTAAATATTTCCCGAATATACTTCCCATTTTTTATCATCCACATCTGGCACTCAGCTGCAATGGGATATTTCCTGTCATTGTGCAATGATAGGGAAAATGATTTCTGTCATATTAGCAAAAGACAAAAATAGATTAATGCTCTGGCATTGATATAATTGTAAATTATAACTAATACATCTCTTCCTTATGGCCTTTTGCCACTTTTTATTAGAAGGAGACAGTGGAAATGATGGGGAAATGGCATCTGGAAATGTCACCGGACAATTTCAGACTTTCCCTTTCTAAAAAAAAAAAGGGAAAAAAAGAAGCTTAACAAAACTTGGGTTATAAGTAAAACTTGGGATAAAGAAGAATATAACTTTTTTTTGTTGTATTTATAACATAATTTCCATATGAATAAAACATGTAAACAAAAATCAATATCATGTTTCCAATACATGTGGAACACTTTCTGCTCACAAGGCCTTATTTGTCCCCATTTTGAATCTTAGATGAAGTGAGAAAGAAAAAAAGCACGAGAGAGATGGATTGATTAAAAGGAAGTGAGATGAGTTGGTGGTGGTTGGCGATGCCCACAGTATCGGATATGATATCTATTCAAACTGACATGCCAGAGCTGACAGTACTCTGAAAAAATGGTGTAGCAACATTTGTTTTCTCTGATTTCACCTACAATTACAAAGAAATGACACACTGAATTAAATGTGAAATGTTGAAGTAAAAAACTGAAATAGTATTTTCTTGTAAAAGATACTCTAAAGTAATCTTTTTATTTAACTTAAAAAAATATTTGTAAAAAATGTACGGTGAATGCCTACAAGATTTTAAAAAAAAATTAAGCATGAAAAGTGCTGTCAAAGTTAACTGTACAACATCTCTGGAAGAATTGTTCAGATATTATAAGAAGAGCTATGCAAATAAATGTACATTGAATTGAAAACTTTATATATCTAACATTACAATACTGTAATAGTGGGTAAAACAAAACAAAAAAAAACGAAGTCAGCATTTTCAGTGTAATATTTAAAATATGTCCTGGCTTTATTACAGTAATAATATAAAAACAATTATTTAAGTTTGCAAACAACATATCGTTTTTATAATATAAAATAATTTTTTCTCACAAATGGGTTTTTAAAACATCACATCATCACATTTGAGGTCTTTGGCATTAAAAAGCTTGAAAACCCCTGCTTTTAAAATACTTTGCAGTTACTTTTGGCCAGTGCTGGGAGTAACGCATTGGTTACTCGAGTTACCTAATCAGATTACTTTTTCTAGTACTAGTTTATAGTTTTTCTATAGTAACTAGTAAAGTAATGCATTACTTTTAAAATGACAACTAAATATCTGAGTTTCAAATAAGTAACGCAAATTTCTTTGTTTTCGCATTTATTGTCTGACGCCTTTTTTGTCCTGTTGAGAAAAATCGTTGTGGCATCGTGTGTAAACATGGATATTGTAGTTCTAGACTATATGTGAGCATGCATTCACTAATCTCACTTGCACATAAAAAGATTCAGTATTCCTCAAAATTAATTAAAAAAAAGTATGTTAAATAAAACAAATAATTGTTTGTATTTAATCTCACTCTATTGACCAATGTACTTGCTGTTGACCTTTGATGATTTAGTTCAACCATAAGCAAAAAATGTCTTCAGATTTTTTTCAGTTTTTATTAGTGAGGTAAACTTGCATCTTATTCTTCTGCAATCCAGCAGGGGGGTATTCCAAAAGGCAAAGTTAATTTACCGTCACATATACCTTGAACTCTCGGTTGATTAACCCAGACCTTGCTTATTCAAGGTATTCTGCTTCCAAAAACGAGTCCCGGAGTAAATTCAGCCAGCTCAGAGTATATTCCAACACAGGACATTCACAAAAGAGCGACGAATCAATGATTCACCATGGAAACAGAGCTAAGAAAAAGCGCGCCATTATACTTTCTCTTCTTCTTTTGTTTAATGGCGATTTACATAACCTACTTAGTGCACATCGCCACCTATTTGGTGGTTATCCAATCATCTTTTCGTGTAGTAAGTAATCTTAAAAAAAAATGATATTGTTTGTTTGATGCTATTTAATTGAATGAAGATCCATGTGTGAGATGACAATAAAATAAATCATAAATATGTTTTAATTTAAACTTATTTTTAATTTATTTTTATTCTAATTCTTTAGAATAAATATATAATATTGTATTATATAACTGAAACAAATTTGGTTATATTAATAACTATATTAATTATATATTTAAAAAAAAACATCTGAATACCTCTTAAGCAAACTAACCCTGGAACATAACCAGCTCCGGGGCAGGTTATGTTCAGAGATTGAGTTGCTATATGGCTACTTACAAACCCTGAAAGTTACCTCCGTTTTTGGAACCGAAAGTTGAGGTTATCCGCTTACTTACTCTTAAACATAACCTGCTTTCTGGAATACCCCCCAGGTGAGAAAAAGCTACGCAAAAGTAACATAACACATTACTTTTAACTAACTACGCAATTAGTTACTTTTAAAGGGAGTAACACAATATTGTAATGCATTACTTTTCAAATGAACTTCACTCCAACACTGCTTTCGGCTAAGGTTATGGTTAACATCAAGCCGATCATTTAGGTCTGACGAACAGTAGCCTACCATTTATTGCAGTAAATTGTCTGAGTTGAACTGTATAGAGTAGAGTATCACAGACTCACTTCTCCTGGCAGGCATCACCAGTTTCCCTTAATTACACACACACTGTCAGCTATTATCACAGAGTTGCTTCAAGGACAAAAATGTGTCTGAAAAGCTCTTTATTTCTTGTTTTCTTTTAATACTTTGACATATTTTCCTTCCTTCTATGCTGTACTTTAACCTCTCTTAAAGCTTTCCGTTCCTGTCATTTACTCTCACTTCCACACGTCTCAATTTGTCTTTTATCATCTCATCCTTCTTTATTCATATAAGGAGAGGGTTCATTCTGAGAGACAGTGTTTCAGGGTAAACACAGGACTTATAGTTAAATCATGTGTGGTGCTACTCACAAATAGACTGAGGCTACACACTGCAACCCCTGCAGCACACAATAACAATCAGTCCCATCTGGCTGACAGCACCAGTTCTCCATCCCCCAATCCAGTCTCTCCTCACGTGATCTCTCTTCTCCAACTCAGACTCCAGACAAGAAGTCTTTTCAGAACTTCTGTCTTTGAAGTTTGTGCTGTCAAAACATTGTATAATATGCATGGACTAAAACTGTAGTTCCAAGATGTACAACAACAATTTATTAATAGACGAAAAATGTCGAAGTTGTTATCTGTATATTACAAAATATCAAAAGTTATTGAAATGAAGGAAAATATGTGTTCCAAAGTTATTAACATTTCTTTGTACACAAATTATGTATCAATATACATTTTTATCATAATACACTATAGTATCAGATTTGTTTTTAAAACGGATTTTTTTTTAGTTAAAGTATACAGTCCCTTATATGAAGCACTTTTATATGAAGTTAATGCGCCCTCAAGTGGTAATGTCAAAATCACAAAATCCCTTTCGTTTTTTTGTTCGTATTACATTATTATTATGGCTTTTATTTTGAAATATGTAACAGGAAGCCCGCTTCATGTACGCGACTCGGTTCATTTGAACAGTTAATAGAACTGGTTCAGAAACCGATTCAGTGAATCACGTAATTGTGTCATCAAAGTGGAATCTGATATCCATTCCAATAAAGTAATTTTTGGCACATATTGTTGTTTATTAAAGTACTTTCTCGCCTCATCAAACAAATATTGGTTGCCTATATGATCCTCTATGATCAGGTGGTCACTATCGGACAAGTCCGAACGGTTCTTGGGGTAAAGTGAATTGAGTGTGCCAACCACGTTTAATTTGCTAAATACATCTTACTCTTAAAAATGCAGAATGGCCAGCTGAAGTATGTGAAATGTATGATATTTAAAAAGCAAATGTAAAAACTGATTAAAAACTGCGGCATGAGAAGGAGAGGATGTGAGTTCGGTGTTTACAGAATAAATAAATAAATAAGTTACTTAAATAAATAACCTGTGTATCGTCGATCCTAACTTTTCTCGTTTTTTGTCTCCTGAAACAGGGAAGAATCAATTTAATTACTGAGGGGGAAAAGGCCGATTCAATCGGATTTGTGAACGAATCATTAAAATAAAAATGTTGCTGTCCATTTCAACCGATTCAAAAGATCCGACTCAAAAGAACGATTCTGACATTCGGAGCACATGGAATCCGATGTCACTTGGATCCATCAAGAGCTAAAACACATGCAGGTTACATTATTTCTTTAGACGGCTATTCCACGAGTCTTAAAGTAGCTCAACGTTTACGGTTTGACCGATTAGCTTACAGTACAGAACGATGATGTTCAAGACCATTTGGTTTCGATTAATGCACCGATACAGTGGAGTGTCTAAACAGAGAGTAAGTGCCTGAATGCATTTAACGATCACTATTATAGCTGTAAAATAATCATATAACATAATAAATGTGTACTGTGTGACTGCAATGTGCTGTTGATGGTTTTTGCAGAGTGTTGTGAGGTTGTCGTCACGTGCAGCAGAGGGCGCTGTTGCTCCTCCGGCAGACGGTAGTATCACAGCTGAGCAGGCGGTCGGACTGTGGGCTCAACACTTCACACTGCACGGCATCTCGGAGCCTCTCCTCTCTAGTCAATATATAATATCTCATGTACTTGGAGAAAAAACTGTGAGTTTCTCTCTCACCCCAAATCGTTTTGACATATTGTAAAAGTTCCAAACAAGTTCATATTATATACACACACAACTAAAAATGTATGGAGGCATTTAACTAGTGTGTGTTGTTAAAAAGTGTAAAATAACTGTTTAAGAGAATTGTACACATACTTGGGTTTCTTTCCCTTTCAATGACATTTCCTTGTCTTTCTTTGTTGAAAGCTGGAATGTGTGCCGAGGAAAAGGCTGAGAGACACCCTGACTGACACGGAAATAGAAAGAGTGTGGAAATTATGCTCTAAACGCTTAACAAGGTAAAACAAAATTTTGTAGGCCTTCACAGAACTTCATTAAAGTTTTTTGAATTGTTAGTTGTTATTCATTAACTCTCTAAGATTAACACTAAACCATTTCCGAGGAGTTTTAACTTATTCCACCCGCTGATTATTGCTTACTTGTGTTTAGTGGGGGACAAAACTAGTTGTCAACCATTATGGGCTTTTTTTTTTCAACGACTGATATTAATGGAAATACAATGAAAAAGAATCCCATTAGTTTAGGTTAGTTAATGCATTAACATTGAGGAGTACATTTTTTACAGTTATTAATGTTAATTTTAAATGTTTTTTTTTATTTTTTTTAGCTCAGGTCAATAAATCAGATTCAACTTTTGATTTTAATAATGCATTAAAGTTGAAATTAACATTAAGATTACAGATTACTTTAGAAGCTCATTCTAACAAATTTAGTTAACAAGTCGAACCTTATTGTAAAGTGTTTCTACAAAAGTGTTCAAATTATATTGAGATACAATTAAATATAAACACATACAAAATTTCCTCGAGCTGATGCATGTAATCATGGAATACAATTTATAAAAGCCTCTGAGAAGATAGATTGGCTCTTGACCTTTGTCAAGCCCGTGTGCATGGTTTTTTTTTAGGATGCCTGTACAGTATGTGATTGAGGAATGGGACTTCAGAGACCTGACCCTGAAGATGAAGCGTCCCGTGTTCATACCCCGTCCTGAAACAGAGGTGAAAAACTTCAGTGACCTTCTTAGCACATGTCCGAATTCCGCAACAAACAGAGATTAGACTTCAAATGGATGTGACTTTTTGGATAAACACAGACTGTGTGTTTGAAAACATTTATTTCCATTTGGACCCGCTGGTTTCTGTGCATCTAGGAGCTGGTTAGTCTGGTTCTAGAGGACCTCCGGTTGATACAGGGGGAATCGCACGGGACGGATTTACGAGGTCTGGAGGTGGGCTGTGGATCTGGAGCCATTTCTCTTAGTTTACTACGCAGCATTCCACAGGTTTGCACTCAGTGTCTTTCTCCTAATTATTTATCTTGCTCTTCTGAGTAATGTAGCATGTCATCTGTAACATCTGGACCCATGATTCTTTAAGCTCAGGGTATTTGCTTTGGATCAAAGCCAGACAGCAGTATGTCTTACAATGGAAAACGCAAACAGGTGACTACCAGCACCTCCGTTCACAAGCAACTATATGAAGCTTCTATATATGGATCTTTAATACTACATGATGATGATTTATTATGTTGACTTTTCCATATGTATTATTATCCTCTTTTGTTTGTTCCAGACTGGGTCTGCAGGACAGACTAGATGTTCACCATTTAGATGTGATTACGGGTAAGAGTGATGGAAATGACATGAAAAATCCCACTCAGCAATGACTAATCATAACAGTTAGATATAATTGTATGACTATTATTGTAAGGTATTATTGTTATTATTGATAGCCTATGAAAGTGGCAATGTTTGGTCAACACACAACAAACAAACATCATTTCTGGGCATCTTGCCTATTTTAGGTCACTGACTGTTATCTGATGATTAATTATAACAGTTTTTGACATAAGTTATAAATCTAAGATGACATAAGAACCTTTTATTGCAAACCTAACAATGGTGTAGTTACATATTATGAATTTAATATAATTATATTTATTATAATTATATACTCTATATATATATATATATATATATATATATGTATGTATATTAGTGCTGTCTAGGGCTGTAGCTATCGAATATTTTAGTAATCGAGTATTCTACCAATTTTTCCATCGATTAATCGAGTAATCGGATAAGAAGTACTTTTTCTTTAATAAAGAGCGATACTAAATATACAAGAGAAAATAAGACGGGTATCTTAAAATGAACAACTAATTTGTTTCCTTTTTAGAAAAATGTTAAGTTTTATTGCTGAAATTGCATACATTAAAGCTGCAGTCTGTAACTTTTTTTGCGCTCTAGCGGTTAATAAACAGAACTGCATGCGTTTTGTGGAGGAACATTACAGCCGGGGCTACTTCTCTCTGTTTATGTCTATGGAGGAGTCACGCAGGGACTGTGCTCCTCCACAGCGGTTCCTAGCAGTCTGGTCTGAAATAGTTTCATTATATAATTTTTGTAAATCTTGAACACAAAAAAAAGTTACGGACAGCAGCTTTAATATCTGAAAACTAAACCAATTTAGTGCATTCAATTGCCACATTATATTAAATGCAAATACAAATATATAAAATAAAAAAATCATAAATAAAAATATAAAAATACATTTTAAATTACTATTAACTTTTTTATTTTACTATTTTATTTACTATTAAACCTACAACCTACAACAAATCAAAATAATAGTAATATAGGCTAATAATGCCTAAACATTGCATTTATGTTGTGCAACTTAACTTTCAAGTCTCAGCTTCAGCAATTTTAGAATGTTACTTTTTATTACTTTACCCACCTGACCTGCGGACAATCTGCGCTAGTCCTCACACAAGAATTGTCTTTCTGCAACATGACTGTGTGTAGTTAAATGGACTACACAAGGCTTTTTGAAATCGAGTTACTCGAGGAATCGTTTAAGCCCTAGTGCTGTCAAATCGATTAATCGCATCCATAATAATAGTTTGTGTTTACATAATATATGTGTGCGTAATGTGTATAATTATTATGTATATATTTAAGAAATATTTGCATGTATATAATTTATATATAAATATAAAAAAGTCTGTATTTATATTTGCGTAATAATTATACACAGTACACACAATATATGTATAGATAGCACTTTTATTTATATATATATATATATATATATTATACACACATGCACACACATATAAAGGTTAAGGCTGCAGGCTCCTGTTTCACAAGGACAGTTGTCGCTCAGAACAGAAAATATCATGAGATTTGGTTCACCACATTGAGTATTTCCTTTAAAAATGTTTATAAAAGGGTTATTCGGAATGAGCTACAATTGAGAGCTACTGAAATTTCATGAGAACCACATTAAGATCCAAATGATAATGAATTTAGACTGAAATCCAACGTGTAGAATTTCTATTTAGAATTCTAAATTTCTATTTAGAATTTGTCAAAAAAGTGGACAGAATGGAAGAACAATGCGGGATTAAAGTCAGGGCAAGACTAGATGTGCATTACATGTTATTTTGATTCCATGTCTGTTTCTTTGCAAATTAGTGACTAATGAATGGAGAGGAAATGCAGCATGAGGAAGTAACTGGCATTTTTGACGGTCTCATTTCCTTTTATTTTCTGTCGGTTTGTTATGACTGGCCAAAGTGACCAGTGCATGAGAGTAGACAACACTTAGACCTGCACGTAATTCACAACTCAGCATTCCACAGAAGGCTCCGCTGATTTCTGTAAAACTACGCATCCCACTCTCCTTGTATGTTTGTCTACTAAATATTTTGGCTACTTTCATCATGCTTTCAGCTGCCAGTAATAAGCTCCATTTCCATTTTTCTGTAAACCCATGCCACAAAATTTCCACCCACAATCCGCGAAGAAACTGAAAAAGTGCAGAGATTCATTGTGGACCTTGTCATAACATTCATAATTGATTTAGCATTAGTGCGATGTGTGCTAGTAGATAACGAGACATTGAGGGATCGAGCCAGACGGTTCAGCCCAAATCCTAGAAGAGCCTCTATGGTGGTGACATGGAAATGTTCAGCTAATTCCAGGGATTTATTGGGCTTTTCCTGTTAAAGCTGGTGCCTCTTTTCCCACTAGATGGCATTAAAAACAGCCCTCCTGAATGCTGAAAATCAAAACATCACTTGCTATTATTAGACTCTGAGATTAACTTGTTTTCTCTTTAATCGATGCACTTCAATAACTGCATAAATGAAGGTACTTCTGCAGAAATGTTAGTTAAAGATCTTTGTAATATATATATATATATATATATATATATATATATATATATATATATATATATATATATATATATATATATATATATATATATATATATATATATATATATATGCTGTTTTACTGAGCTAGAAAGCATAAATTGAGGCTTTTCAGGAGTTTCATGGATCATTAAAACAAATTTGTTTTGACAGTGTTTATAATTAGCCTATTGTATAGGTAATGTACCATATGGATGGTCAAAAGTGATGTCCGGTCTAGGAAAATGTACATCTTTAACCTTTAATTAAATTATTTGTTATAACGCAATGAAACATGCCAAATTGTGCCGGACATAATTTTTGGCCAGGCTGTCATACAAAGAAATTATGAACGCATGCAAAAATGAGAGAACCAACAAAATATTAATAGCTGATTATGTTGCAGTCAATGTGTGCTCTTTGCTGTGAAATTATAATTTTTTTTGCATGGTAAAATAAACAACAAACTCCCTTTTTTGCCAAATAATTTTGTCAGAAAAATACCTTAACCAAGTTAAGTGTTTTATTCTTCCCTCATATTTAAAAAATCTAAATGTTTTCCTCATATTTTAATGGTCTAATCAAACTTTTAGCATCATTAAAAACAAATATCCCCTTCAGACACCACTATGGTATATGATAAAATCAATTACTGTTATAGTACTTTTATACATATAAATCAAACCTAATACAGTTCATTTATAATATTTACTCTACCGCTCAAAAGTTTGGGTTGGTAATAAACATTTTAAAATGATTTTTGAAAGAAGTCTTTCATGCTCACCAATACTGCATTTACTGTATTTGATCAAAAATATAGTCAAAATATTCAATCTCACTGACCTCAAACATTTGAACGTTACGGTTTATGCATATCCCAGACATTACAAGCATGTAATTCAACATTAATGTAATTATTTTCCTCACTGGTCAAAATTGCTGTTTAGTTTCAAGCTTTCAAGCATATAAATGGTATTTTCTGATTGAGTTATAAAGCCACATCAGTGCAAATATATGGTTTGCATATGACAGTGAGAGAACAAAGTGTGTTTTGTATTCCCAGATGCAGATGCGATACTGAGCAAATGTGATCCTGTTGACTTTATAGTGAGCAACCCTCCCTACTTGCTCAGTCAGGACATGAAGACTTTACAAACGGAGATACTCCGGTTAGGCCAACATGCGGACACATTCAATATGTGCTTCAACCTTTGACTTGTCTTTGAAAATTCCTCATGTAACCTTTTAAATGGCCCCATCTCTTTCCTGGAAGGTTTGAAGACCATGCCGCATTGGACGGGGGATTGGACGGGCTGTCTGTGATTCGCCCGATTTTGGGTCTGGGCTCTAAGCTCTTAACAGAGCGAGGGTAAGTGAGAAATGTGTGTTTGTGTAAAACCATCATATGTGGTTTGGCAGAGTGTCTGGTTCTCTTTGAATATTGTTGTGTGACTGGCTTTGTAGCCAAATGCAGTATAAATAGGATGGTATAATCGCACTAAGAAGCTTTCCCAGCATATCTTAAATGCTTCAGGGAATTGAGTGCGACACAGTTCTCTGTAGTTCAGCAGATAACAGTATTCCAGGGACCAGATTGTTCTCCCAGTACTCCTCCCTACCCTCATCACTCCCAAGACACACACACACACATATGCACATGCATACACAATAACACAACTAGCTTTTGGTGATGACGACAGTTGCAAAACCTGTCTTGTGTAAGGTTCCATGTTTCATGCCTGTAAAATGACAAATCCAATAAGCATTTCACAGAACGGATGAGTAAGGGCTGGAGAGCGTTGCACGTGTCGCTTTCCTCGTCAGTGCATGCTGAGAACTTGGTTAGTGGTCTAGATAGGGTTTCAGATTTCCTTGAGCGTTTCTTATTATGTGTCCACTCAAGATTTGTTTCCTTCGCAGAAATGACACATGCTGTCCTTTCATAGATACTGAGAACCTCTATTGAATAGGGTTATCCTAGCATTAGTTTTCAGGTTTTCCATCTCAGAAGTACTATTCTTCTTCATGACTAATGACTCATGAGATTGTTTACTTGGTAAAACATCCTGTCCACCCAACCTTTTCCTCCCTTACTTTTTAAATGCCTTTGTCTGCCCAGGCGGCTTTACCTCGAGGTTGCTCCATGCCACCCTCCAGTCATTCAGCAGCTGATAGAGGAAATTATGCCGGGGTTGCTTTATCTAGAAACCCACTGTGACCTCACCAACAGGTCAGGTGACATGCCCTTTTTTTTATTTTTGTTTACTTGATTTCAATGAAGCTCTGCTACAAATGTCTGTCAGATGTGTGGAATTTTGTTTTGTTTTTTTCAAAAGTAATACATTTTCATTCCGTGAATGTTCGTTCTTAGAGTCCATGTTACAGTGTAATTACATGAGTTAATTGCTCAACAGCGAATAGCAAATATGTACTTGGGTATTTGTCTCTTGGCGGAATGTTATAACTAATCATTGTTCAGTGTTCATATAGGGAAAATTTAAGGGGATGCTAAAATTGAGAGTTCTGCGCATTCAACGCAAAAAATGTTACAATTTCATTTTGTATAATGAATAAAATATTTTTCAAGTTATGCATAGCTAAAAAAATATGTAAATTTTGAAAAACTTTTAAATTTATATATATATATATATATATATATAATCATCATCATATTTGTGTGTCTGCATATATACACACATACACGTACACTCACCGGCCACTTTATTAGGTAATCCTTGCTACTACCGGTTTGGTTTGGACCCCCCTTTTGCTTTCAAAACTGCCTTAATTCTTCATGGTATTGAATGCTGGAAACATTCCGCAGAGATTTTGGTCCGTATTGACATGATAGCTTCACATAGTTGCTGCAGATTTGTCAGCTGCACATCCATGATGCAAATCTCCACCACATTCCAAATGTGATCTATCGGATTGAGATCTGTGGAGGCCATTTGAGTAAAGTGAACTTATTGTCATGTACAAGAAACCAGTTTGAGATGATTTGAGCTTTGTGACATTTCCTGCTGGAAGTAGCCATCAGAAAAAGGGCTCACTGTGGTCAGAGGGATATATATATATATATATATATATATATATATATATATATATATATAGACCCAGACCATCTCTTGGTCATCTTACATTTCATACAGTTGATTGATGTCAACTCACCGCAGGATGGAACCTATAGAATGCAGTTAGAATGTCCCTTAAATTCAAGATGGGGCAATTATTGTCTCTCATTTACATTATGATATAGTTAAGCTATATTACACCATTGCTGTTTTTGTCCTGAATAGCATGAGTGCAAATTGTCTGTTTTGCTCAGTTTTGCCAACGAAACTATAAAGACAAAGCAGAACTGTTAGTCTCCGAACAACACACGGCGGCGTTTCATTTCTGAATCTGCGTTTTGAATGAATCGGGTGAACCAATGATTCAGTGGACCATAAAGAGAACCATTTACTCCTGACTGAATCAGCCGTTTGAACGAATCAAATGAATGACGGAATTACTTAATCATTAAGACATTTACCGGCGTTTCTTATTTAGAGTATAATTTAATAGAAATATGAAATAATTTTTCCATATTAATTTAAAAAAAAACATTAAAGGTATAGTTCACCCCAAAATATTTCTTTCTGAAGCAAATTTTTGTAATGTCTATTTGATGCTTTACACAAAAATTACTTTAAATTATGTTTTGGGGGTAATTTCTGAGCCAAATTTGATGTGCGATTTAATTTGATTAATTTATCACAACATAATGTATTAATTAGATACAACATTTGAATCCCTAAATAAATATATATAATATATATATACAATATATACACACATATTAGAGTTAACTTTCTCTAACTATATATATATATATATATATATATATATATATATATATATATATATATATATATATATATATATATATATATATATATATATATATATATATATATATATATATATATATATATATAGAGAGAGAGAGAGAGAGTTTATATATATATAGCCCTATATATATTAGAGTTAAGTTTCTCTAACTCTCTCTCTCTCTCTCTCTCTCTCTCTCTCTCTATATATATATATATATATATATATATATATATAGTTTCTCTAACTCTCTCTCTCTCTATATATATATATATATCTATATATATATATATATACTTACACACTGTACATATGCATATTTTAAATTATCTGTAAAGGGACATGAGAATTATGATGATCTTTAAATGATCTTGTTCATGTGCAAAGTATGATTTTTCCATATTTCATACCAAAACAGACTCTGTAAATAAAAACTGATGCAACCTTTTGTAGACAACTCAAGTACCATGTTATTTCCGGATGCCGAGCTAACAGTATCACGTTTACAGTATACTGGTAAACAAACTCTGCTTTTTATTTTACAGGCCACGATTTTGCATTTTACAGAAGAAAGGAGAGAATGACTGAAACGAAGGACAAACAAAGAAAAATACATTAGGAAAGACAGCCAGGAAGATCATCGCTTGGCTGGTATGACACCACACTCAATAGAGCTAGACATTTGCCCATTTAAAATGCCTTAAGTCAAATTGTAGGTGGCACACTGCCAGTCTCCTCAACGTCCCGCCTGTTCCCAGCATGCACCGAGTTCAAATCTCGCCAATCCTACCAAGAAGCTCCTTCCTGAAATTTGCCGGCCACGGGTTTCTATTTGCTTTGTGCTGTAACCTACGGTTGTTATAGCTTCTATGTTCGCTTTCCTTTTAATTGGTAAGCGTGTGTGTGTGTGTGTGGCTGTGGTTTGTTGTGGTGAGATTGCATCGATAGTGAGTTTGTGCTCAGTGTGCAAGTGTCAGGGTGCAGTAGGCTGAAGGTAATTATTGAGGCCTTTTCTAAGAACTCCCCCTCCCAACCCTGTGCTAGTCTCTCCCTGGAAGTAATGCACTCATTCTGCGAAACAGCTGGCCCATTGCCGCTGACTCGCTCGCTCAGCTAGCCCACAGACAGACAAACCCGACATGCTCCACTACCACAATGTATACAACAATACACCAAATCTGTCTGTTCTAGTCTTTGAATGAGTGAAACTGAATTATACATTACTGTTTTTGTAATGTGTATTAACATACTGCAGAGTCATTTTTATATTTATTGTTCTTGTAAACATGCAATACCATAATAAATAAACAGTTTTTGAATAGCTTTGTTGTCTTTATGCTGGTAAATGAATTTTGCACCTATGGCAATCTTATTGATTAGAATCTTATTGATCTATGGCAATCTTATTAATTAGATCATTAAATAAGAACCTTTTGCAGTGCAACTGTTAAAATATTCCTTATTGCTCACCCTTTTTAATGCTGTTCCCACATATATTATTGCACACAATGATTATTTACATATTTACGTCACTAGCAAATTTATGTAAGCTCGCGCAGCACTGGGATCGAGTTTCAGAAAAAGCTCTGCCTCGCTTTCTGGGAAGTACTAATCACGGTGCGCAGTAGGAATGATTCACTATGAGGAAACAATGCTTTTATGTTCCCATGTATGTCTCATTTCTCGTTAATAATATTTTGTTATCCATAGCTTTCTTTAATACATTCATTTCAGCACACCTCTAAATCGTAGGCATTTAAAATAACCATAACATAAGTGCAACTATATATCGAGTCAAATATTTCATAATTGATTATATACATTCACAAAATGCAAATGGAAAGTATTTTTATAAATACCATATTGTTGTTCATTTATTTAACATTTTGATTGAAATATTTAATCAAGGCTTCTATTCATTAATTTATCAAATGATGGAATATTGAAAATATCAAAAGACGTGTTAAATCTATAAAATATTCCTTTTCAATTAATCATTGTGTTCAGCTGTGAAACAATTATGGTCGTGGATCAGTTATGCATTCAGAATGCCATGTAATAATCTTGTATAACACATTTTGTCCTGAAATTAACTAAATTGCACAGCAATTTCATGCACATTTGTTCATCTAATAATCCTATTATTCTGAGATTACAGTTCTGAATGACCTTGTTTGATAGTCTTACTGGAAAGCCAGTACTTAGAAGAGGGAGTCGGTTAGATTGTTTGATTCTGTGTATCTCGTCTGCATTCTGGATGTTTCATTCTGTGAAAAAAATCTAATTTATTCTCTTTCCAAGTTAATCAGCACCTGCCCTCATCATTTTAGCCCTTTTCCCCCATGTCATGCATTATACATAATTATACTCTTCTATAAATAATTTGTATAATTATTCCCAGAAGTAGCGAATGACACAAATTTGATAACATTATGACATCAAGTAAATTTGAATGTCGCTTTTATTATAAAATGAAAGGATTTTTTCATCCATAAATACATACAAACTCCACATTGTGGGCATAGAAAAAATATGTAAATCTTGATTAAAATAGTAAAAAAAAAAAAAAAACATTTCACTGCATTTCACTTTCAAGGAAAGAAACAATTCCAGTCAAGGCAGCGCAGTGACTAAGCTTGCCTTTATAGAGTGCTGAAGACCAATATGTGCTTCTCATGAGCTCAATAGTTTCAGACGAGCGGTGTGATCTCATCTCATTTCAAACCGTTTCCAAAGGGGTCACGTGACCCGTACAAAAGAACATTAAATTCAAGCCTGTGGTTGAACCTGCCACACTTTTAACAGTATGCCATTAAGGTCGGGTCACGACTTGCTCCTTCATGAGTCATTTTATGAACATGGTTTGACTCAGTCCCACTTGGGTATAATCAAAGTATCTATCCGTTTAGACAGACTTGCTGACCATCAAAAACTTGCTCCAGGAACAAGAGTCACTCTTCAAGTGGTTAACACTGCTTTTTGACCCCGAACCTCTCGTTGGGGCTGTGCATTTATTTTGCCTCCTTCACAACATCAGCATCCTCCACCTCGTGATTGGCCGTGGTGTGCGTTTCCATGGCGACTTCAGAGCTGGAAAGGGTAATCCTTAAGATATTGATGTAACGGCCTCGGTAGAGGCAGGCGCTCTGTGCAAGTTGTGTTTTTGTTGATTACCAAGCGAGTGAGATGTTGCAAAGAAGGAAAGGCTTGAGGGCGATGGATGGGCTTTTTGAGTTTTAGCAACACCGCACATTCCTTGGGTGTTGACGAAGTTATGTGATCAGACTCCTCAATCTTTCCCCCCTCCTCTTTGTTCCTGGAGCCCACGTAGTGCTGCACGAGGCTGGGGACGTCAGCGAAGGACTGCAGGCGAGATCTGGCCGGGGAGCTGGAGTCCAGGCGGAAACGTCCTAGACTGTACTCGATGCGTACGTTCGTGGGCCCGCGGCCGGTTTTAACAGACAGTGTCAACATATAGAGAGGGTGGCTGCTGTCCCGTATCAGGAAAGTACCCTCCGATGCCCCCTGTAGGACAGAGTGGGCCTCACTAGCAGAGATGGCACCCCAGTACCAACCTGGAAAAAAGGAAGGGATCATTGAAATTAGTTATTACTGAAGACTTTTATGAATGGAGAATTAAAAAAAACCCACAAGAGGTCATTCTAGAACAGTGTCTCCCAAACTGGGGGTCGCAACCCGAGGGTTAGGAATGAAACGGTTACCAGTTTGGCTAATAAACCACAATGTCATTTTCAGCGGTTAGTATTGCAGTTTAGTATTTTAATCATTATTAAAACCGTATTTGATTGCCAGGATGAGAGAAACTCATGGTACTGTCAAGTATTAAGCGAAAGCAGACGCAGCAGTAGGTTTCGGAAAAATGGCGGAAAGAAGTTTTACAACCGAGTGCTGAGGGAAATTTAAGTATGAATGAGTTCGATGAATGTATCTCTGAAGGGAACTGACTGCCTTGAGAAAAGTTGATGGCATTTTCTTTTCATTTTCCCTCCATATACGTAATGTAATGGTAGTTTTTATAAGCTTTGTTTATAGAGGTTACCAGGGAAAACATAAATAAATGCCACCTACTGACAGAGAGTGGATTTAAATTTTCATTCAGCCAGTCTGCGTTTTTTTAGTTTGTAAAACTCGTACATTCTAAAAATATAAACAATTTGGATAAGGGATCTAGAATTATTCATTGAGCTGATAAAATACCTATGATCATGTTGACTGATCTGCTGTTTCTTTAAAATGGTTTAATGGCTGGAATATTGGGTTTATTTTATAAAACATCGGAGTCTCCTGGAAAAAACAAAAAAGCATGTCCAACTTCTTATTGTTGTTTATGCACATTTGAATAATTATGCTTTCAGAAAGGTCCATTTTGATAGCTAAAAATGACCTTTCTGAGAGCTGTGTGTGCATGTGTGAGAGAGTTAGTTGACACATTGTCTGATAAAAATCTATCTTTAAAAATTCATAATGGAAAAGTCACCAGTTCTACAGAATGACCCTTGAATGGTTTGTGGATTTATGAATGAATCCTAATTGCACAAATAACTTAATAAATCGATTTTTTTCTTACCCGAGGCATCCAGATAGGAGAAATTTTCAGAGATGGCTCTGAAATCTTTGCTAGGGTCCCATAAGGTAACGGTCGTGTGAATGCAGCGAGGAGAAGAGAAAGTCACCACGGGAAACCTGACAGTCGGATCGGAGGTATCAGGCAAATGAGCTCTTGGGCTGGAAAAAAAGAATAATAAAACAAAACTGTTAAAGACTTAAAAGTTTACAATCCTCTCAAAAAGAAAACATTCAAATACTGAAGGCACATATGATGTTTTTAGACAATATTTATCATAGAATTGATTACTTTCTGTTCAAATGTGCACAGAATTTTCAGAAATTGCTTATCTTTTTAATTTAAAGATAATTCTGAGCCACATAATGAAAAATCATGTGAGAGACAAATATAGTTTGAAATTGCCCTGTTACCTTATACATATTATTAATGGCACTACATTGTTTATTATATTACTATCAACAAAATGATGAGCATTAATTATTGCAGACAGCTTGTAACCTGCCTGAAGTGTTCACTATTTTGAATGCAATAAACAGCATGTATATGTAGGCTACTATTTTACTAATATAAGATATTTGCTAAATAATTTAGGAGTCTATATGTCTTTCACGTCAGCAAGAATGTGTGGTATTTAATAAACTATTAAATAGTCATGTTATCTGTTTTGTTGTGATATTTTAAGAAAGATGAGCCGCTAAAACTCACCCTTGAACGCACAGAATCATTGTGAAGATGTCCGGTTCCTTAAAGTTTCTTTGTTCCGGTGGTTTTACTCGGTCTCGCAAAGTAATGTGGTCTTCCTTGAGCGATGACAAAACAGCTTAATAACGATATCTGTCTGCCATATAAAGGTTGTAGAACAGGGTCAGGATTCTGTCGACTGTCGCCGTCTGTCATATAAGTGCGCGACTTGTCCACGAATTTGTTTAACAAACTACGCGAATAGATACGACGGACATGGTTCTCTAAAACGAGCGGCGTTTCTGTTCAGCTCGTGCCCTAAAACTGAACAAGAAGCGGAACACTGCAGGGTTTGGCTTGTTCAGTTCGTCTGACTTCCCAGAACTGGTTTTCTGAGAATCCCCCCCGTGTTTAGCGCCTCTGACGCCATCGGCAGTGCAGCTCTGTGAAACCCACAGAATCAATCCCCTCTTCTTTCTCATTCAAGCATACAGCAGTCTCGTGAGTAATGAACTTGCACTGGAATGATCCTTGAATGATTCATTTGGGAGTTTTATTATGATGATGGTCGGTAATTGCTTCCTGATGTTTGTGATTGACGTTTGAGGATGAAAACGGCGTTTCTCGTGAAACCGCACGTCTAGCGTTCCAAGAACTTTCCAGGAAAACCGAGCGCCTGCCCTGAGTTAAGCCAATCAGGTCCCTCCCATTCGCGAAGGCCCCGCCCCCTCTAGCGGCCACCGCATTAACCATTTGTTTACTGCTGAAATGTGTTTCTGAAAAAAGAGACACACCCTCTTAGGACCCTGGAAAAAATAATTTATTTTAAATGTGAAATTTAAACATTTGGAAACGTTGTGATGTTTCTGCATCTTAGCGATTTATATATTCTAGTATTTTTATTTATTTATTTATTTGAATACAACAGTATACATAGGCTAAATGTAGGCTACAGAAAAAATGCCAGTGTACAGAACATCCATCCATTAACTAAAAACTTTATAGTAGTTAGTAAATATGTTATTTATTGACAATGTTCTCCAAACAAGTGATGTAGTCCTCGATCTCTTGGAGAAAGTGAATGAAATTTAGCTTGGACTCTGACCATTTCTTGTGTATGTGGAACTTCCCCAAAATTGAATTCTCTGACGCAGTTCATTTCTAAACGCTTGTTTTACTGCCATCTAGAGGCCGTCAGATGCCATTGTAAACTGAATTTTTGCAGGGATGCTCTCTTTGCTCCTGTAATTTTACCTTAATTTGTGAATTGATCTTGATTCACCATATAATAATTACCACCAAACACTCAGTGAAAGTTGTTTTTATTAATGCAACAGTATGTTCATAAACAATGCTAGAGAGGGCTGTAGATTTTCATGTACTGATTATTACAATTAATTTTAATTATGTATGATTATCTTGCATATGACCTTTCACTCTAATCACTGACAAACAAAAAAAGGGAGGGGTGGGGGAGGGGGGATAAATATAAATGATCCATGTCAACATAGTCCGGGGTAACCATAAATAAAATACACAAAACAAATTAAAACATTTTTTGTTTACATACAACTTTACCTTATTTCTGCTAAAATTTCTTTTAAACATTTCACTTGCTAGTTGCTGAACTATTTACTTAATTAGACGATCATATTTTCAATGCTGGAAAAAATGCTGATATTTGACATACACAAATGATTCATTTGGAATTGTTCTGATTACTAAGCGTACACAAAATTATGTTTCAAAGTAAATACTGTGGGGCCATGTAAATCAAAGAATGAAGTTATTATGAGACATGTTTGTGTATTGTTAAGAAAAAAGGAGACACCCAACTGCAACTATAAAACACATAAAAGGTTGTTATCGTATTAAAAATTGAAATATTAATCCAAAAATGATTTCTAAACCTGCATATCTGTTACTTTACATCTAAACCTGCATATCTGTTACTTTAGGTTCTCACGTAGCCAAGTATAACATTCTGTCTGCGTCACATTTGGCTGTGGTGTGTAGTGTACGTGTGTATTTGAGTGTGCCATTTTCTGTGAAATGGCTGTAGGTTCTTGGACTTGTGACTATTTCAGGTTTTAAAAAAAGCAAGAAAATACACAATAAATTAATATGCTTAAAATTTTGTTGAGTTGAGTTGAGTGTGTATGCATGTATGAGATTATGTAACAAAAATATGCTCAGAAAATGTACAGAGATAAAATTAATTCCTGAGTTTTTCCTCTTAAATATATGCACATGTGCACACCAAATGAATACGCATTTGATAACAGTAAATACAAGCCAAAGAAAGTAAAAACAAAACAAAAAAATGAGCACAGAATTCCAATTTTTCCTTCACACTACCTGCAGGATGAACACATTTGCCTGCATACAGGTGGGAAAATGGAACTGTGGAACATTTAGGGTACGACTGAAGTTCATTTCTCTCTCCCTCTCACTTTCTGTCCTTCCTAGCTGTTGCCACCGTTCTCTCCACCTCCCTTTATTAGACGTTTGTTTCCCCTCTTCCCAGCAGGGCCACGAGGTTTGGCGAACGCTTGCTTGTGGGCTTGCTGCTTAGGATGGACCTCATCATATAGATATTCCTCTGTCAGCTCCTCTCCACTGTCTATCTCCAACTAAATGAACATTTAGAAGAACACACACACACACAAAGAAATCAGAAAAAGTTAGTGTAAATAAATGGTCTCTTATTTGTTAAAGTCAACATGAAAAGACATTGACAATGCATTCTTGTACATATTAAGGCTTTTCACACTTTGCAGTAGTTAACCCAGGGTCATTCTAAACCCTGAGTAAAACAAATCTTGGGTTATCTTGTTTCACATTGCACCGCTCATAATTTACCCAGGGTTAACAATCCTGGATATTCATGCACTGCTGTTTCAGACTGTACACCCCTAAACCTCGGTTAACATTCTTATTTGCATATTTGTGGCATCAATGTCATTGATTGGACGAACGCAGCACACAAACTTTATTACATAAAGGCTCTAGTGTTGTGCATCCTCATATATTGCTAAATATGCCATATGTACTGAATGGACTGTGAAAGTAAGAATGAAACAGTCTCTTTTTTACACCAATTGTCACATTTTCTGTCACCATTTAACACCCCCCCCCCCCTTCAAGTGCTGACACATGGCCAACTGATACAACACACGTGAATAATGAGGCACACGATTGGCTGTCGGTTGCTAAGCTTCTAGGGTTTCATACATAGACCGTTAAAAAATATGGACAACACAACTTAATTCTCTTCAGCTGAAGAAAAGTGAAGTTGCCGGAGGACCGAATATGGCACTGACATCTTGCCGAGTCATTTGGGACGGAGTCTGTGTAGTAGAGAGCAGGAAGTAGAGCCGCGATATCAAAAGCTCGCCCACACTCCCACAGATGCAGAACAAATCATTATGTCGGTGTGAAATAAACAGTTATGAAAGTGTAGAAATTAAAGCTAAAGCTCCCAACCTCCTCCCGAAAATCCTGAAAAAAGTCTGTTGGTGCCTCAGTGACAACTTCACTCAGAGAAGCCGTCAATCTCAGCTGTCAATCAATCACCCACCGTTTTTATAGTATCAAATAACTAACTAAAACTAAACTTATTTAAAAAGCGAATTGAAATGAAATCATCATGATTAAAAACTGCCTGAAATGGAAGAAACCATCTTTGGGAAAAAATCATTTGAAGTGTAATTTGATTGTTTAGTTTGTCTCGCGTCCAAACCATAGACTAAAAAAATATGGACGTAGTGTCCGTGACGTCACCCATAGGATTCTGAAGAGCCGTTTTGAAGCGTAAAGTAGGGTCGAGCTGGCCGTTGCCATCTTGTCAGCGCGTCATTGCGCGTCCCTCCCGGATAATAGAAAATGGCCAAAGAGGCGGGACGTGGGTGGAGCTGAGGTGACATGATAACTAACAGACAGCAGATAATCGGCTATCCACCCGTCACTCAAAGTGGCCACGCCCTTAATTATGCAGAACTTTAATGCTTTATATAATGTAAACGAATGAGTTATAAAAAAATTCACCCCCCTCACAGTCGTCATGAAGGGCAAAATTAGATACATAGACCGAAACCACAATTTGTACCAGGCTGTAAACATGTTTTAATCTGCTTTAAAGTTGGGCATTTTAACATGGGGCTCAATGAGATTCTGCTCCCTTCTGGAGCCTGTCCCTAGCGGCCAGTCGATGAATTGCAGTTTAAGTCACTTCCGTATTGGCTTCAAGAGAAACTGCAGGAGGTTGCCGCTTGATTAAAACACACGGAGGGGCGGGGTTTATGAGCTATACTGGGACCAACCAACTGGGGGCGATCGAGACGTTTTGGCTTCAGTTTTTAACACGAGTGCGTCAGGCTTGGTTTCATAACCTCAGCTAAGAAAGCGGTGCTAACCCTGTGTGAAGTGTGAAATGTTCCTTTACCCAGGGTTAAAAGCGGGTTTTAGAATGACGATTAAGCGCATTGCCGTTTCCTAATATTTCTAAAAGGATAATACACATAAAATAAGAATATATATAAAAGTATATCATAAAATATGAAAAAAAAACCATTTATTATCTAAAATATTTTACTTGGAAATAATGTGCATTGACCAATTGTGTACAGTACGAGTAGGAATATTCAGCAAGTAAATAGGTTGAGTTTAAAGGTACACTATGTAACTTTTTGTTCAAAATTAACAGCATTTAAATAATAAGTCAATACATCATCAATCCTTCTTACAAAGCGTGTTTTTGTCTTACCCTGATTTTATATGGTAAGCCTATTATAGGTGTTAGACCAGTCGAGATGGTTTTCACCATCAGGAGAGTCTGGTGCCAAAAAGAGAACGTGACAGAGCTCGTAATAAAACAAGAATCAACATTGGCTTAGCTTTTCAGAGATGGAGAGAACTGAGGGATTTGAAATTGAAGCGATGCAGAGATGCCGTTTTTACTACTCAACAGGTGAGTAAGGTATAAGTTAAGTTACCATGTGACCCATGCTGGCAAAATGAGTCGGAAAGTGCACAGGCTAATTATGAGCTACAGACAAAACAAGTGAAAAATTGAGATTTTCACAAAAATATGTTTATTAAGCCCTCGTCTAGCGATCCCAATGGTCCTGTTTTTCTCGGCTCTCTTCTCGACGACTGTGATTCCCCTCTGCACAAGTTTGGTATCATTTTAAAGTGCAGCATTCCAACTTTGTGAATATTCATAGCGAAGTCTTGATGGCATGAGTCTGAACCAATGAAATGGGATTTTCAAACCCATGCTGATGTAAACAAAAACGATCTTACTCGCACTGATTGACAGATCCAAAGCGTTCCAACTCATTCGTTTACTATTATGTAAAGCATTAAAGTTCTGCATAATAAAGGGCGTGGCCACTTCAAGTGACAGATGGATAGCCATTTATCTGCTGTCTGTTAGTCATCGCGCCCTTTTGCCCATTTTCTGTTATCCGGGAGTGGCGCACGATGACGCGCTGACAAGATGGCAACGGCCATCTCGTCCATACTTTGCGCTTCAAAACTGCACATCAGAATCCTATGGATGACATCACGGACACTACGTCCATATTTTTTTTACAGTCTATGGCGAAAACTTATCCTATTTCTTGTCCTTGTCCTTTTCTTCCATTTTCCAAAATGGCAGCACAGCACAGCAGAGCTGCGCCCTTCACTGTTCATGCGTGAATTTGCATTTTTACCTCAGCCTGAGGCTTAGGCCTATTATTTCAATTTTGGTATGAAGAGGTCTTAACATTTGCACAGGTGAGAAAAAGTAACGCAAAAGTAACGTAACCCGTTTCTTAAAAAGTAACTAAGTAACTCAATTAGCTACTTTTTAAGGGAGTAACGCAATATTGTAATGCATTACTTTTCAAAGTAACTTTCCCCAACACTGCATACTACACACCAGAGGTGGACAGTAACTAAGTACATTTACTTGAGTACTGTACTTAAGTACACTTTTTGAGTATCTGTACTTTACTGAAGTATTATTTTTTAGGGATACTTTTACTTTTACTTCACTACATTTGAAAGACAAATATCGTACTTTTTACTCCACTACATTTATATTCAATTCAATTCAATTCAAATTTATTTGTATAGCGCTTTTCACAATACACATTGTTTCAAAGCAGCTTCACAGAAAGTGCATTTCATAAATGTACATTGAAAAATGTTAGAAAAGAGAATGTTAAAGAAAAAATGTTAGGATAAGTTAATCAATCATGTATTATTTTAGGCATGTCTTGATATTATTTTATATCAAGGTCCTCAAAGACGAAAGTCGTTTCTGTAGCAGCTTTGAAAGTCAGTGGATGATTTTTTTCTTCTTTAAAATGTTTTTATTTCTTTTTTATTATTTTTTTTGCAGACAGCCTATCAGTAATCACTCATATAGGGTCATGTGAAGTTTCCTAAAAAAAATTTGAACACTGATCAGTTTATAGCAACATGGAAGAAGACGGTTCCTTGGCACAGTGTGCATCCATGGCCATACATGGCCAAAAGTGTGTTTCAGTTTTCTCAAAAGATTAAAGATTAGTTTTGTTGGCATTTACTTGACGCATGTCTCATAAAATGTAAAAAAAATGTAAATGTCTGGGAGAAAGAGAAGAGTAAACAGTTGGGAGAATATCGGATGCATATCAGAGTATAGGATCCATGCATTCAGCCATAAAGTGACAGCAGCTTTATAAAGAGAGTTGAAACTTTTATACAAGTATTGAAATCAGACATCCCAAGTCAAATTGATAGCGGCTCCCTGATGCCCGCAAATTAGTTAAAATCTCCCAGAATCTAGAGCAGGCACATGCGCACGTTAGAGAGGGAGGGGGAGCGAGAGACCTTGCGTGTGTGCCTCGAAGCGCATGTAAGACAGGGAGCATCCTGATTTCCGCAAATGACATTTCGCAGGTTGGGATGTCTGTGAAATGAGTTTAAGGTGGTCGTATGCTAGCATGTCGGATGGAGCATCACTGACTGGCTTAAACCACCATGATGGCATAGAGTGCATTTATACAGCAATGCAACAATAATAAAATAATGCATACATAAAAAAGAAAATGTACTTTTGATTCTTAAGTACTTTTAAAAACAAATACTTCTGTACTTTTACTTAAGTAAAGATCTGTTTTTAGAACTTTCACTTGTAACGGAGTAATATTTGACCAGTAGTACTTTTACTCAAGTAATAGAGTTGTGTACTTTGTCCACCTCTGCTACACACTGCACCTTTAAGTGAACGTTTGGTTAACTGTCGGGGAAAAACATCTGATGTCTAATTGGTGTTATAACCAGGGATTTTAAGGTATGGTTGCTAGGTGATTTTGTTTTGGAACCTTCAGAACACTTTAACTCGATTTTTCTCAAAATTGACTTCAAACTAATTCCGTCTGATTCCAACAAATCATACATCATTTTGAAGGTTTCTTTTAAAAATGTACTCATTGTGACTCATTTTGCCATCACGGGTCACATATGTAGCTCTCTAACATTGTTCATTGTAAAGCATTATCTATTGTGAAGGGTCCTTTCATTCTGGTTGTTGTAGCGCTGTGCTGGAATTAATTTTCAAGGACGTACTGTCTATTCAGCTTGAGATCCTTTCGATCTAAACCTGTTATATCTCTTAAGCCTAGTAGTGAATGTTTTATAAGTAGCAGGATAACCATATTCATCTGCAGTCACGCAGAGCCGAAGCACAACCAAAACAATGTTCTTCCGCAAAGTGGATGCTGTTTTTGTTTATTACCCACTAGAGGGCCAAAAGTTGCATGGTTCTGGGCTTTTTGCTCATGTTGGGAGAAAAAACCAATTGAACATGTGAGAAGTGTGATGGAGTATGTTTTAACCTTTTTAGCCACTTCTAGGTGGAAGTCCTTCTCTACTCCTTCCAGAAGTCGACTCTTACAGCTGGAATACAACATCCTTTCCTTGATGCTGCAGCTGTATCCTGGCATGGAGTATATGAACACTATGGAGAGTGACAGATGAAGACATGTGAATAGATTTTTTGATAACTGTTTGCTATAGATGAGGTACGTATAAAGAATGGAGGATGGGGTGACTAACCCACAGACTCGAGGTAGTCTCCCTCATGTGAATGTTTGTAGAGGAAGAAGTGGTATCTTGGTGTATCCAGGGGGATCCGGCAGGGTAGATCACGGATGTCTGTCGGGCTGGTGTGCACGAGTTCAATAGTTTCCTTTTCTGTATCTAACTTCTACATATAGAAACCGAAGAAATTCTAGTTAGTTTGGTAAGAAAGTATCTGTTAAGAACATACTGTAAATGTAATGTGTCGTACTAGTTGAATGTAGTTTATGCGTCTCTCTGCGAGCTGCTGTAGAGCACGTTTGGCCTCGGCCTGTAACGGGAAGGTAAGACCCTGCAGAGTCTGATGTTTGGGGTCCACACTGATCTCAGTTTTCACCTACAGACAAAGACACAACCGATTTTGTATTCCAGCACTGTAAATTATGACCTAAACAGTTCCTGTCAATCTATTAAAAACATTTTCCCAAACAATTCCTATGAACTACCCTGGACTCTGTCATGGAAGACTTATTATATGCCAGTTCTGTTGTTTGGATAAATGTGTTTATGAGGGTGAGAGATGGTGGATAAGAGTATACGAAAAAGCAGTTAACATGATGGATGAGTGTAGATGACAATGTCCATATGGGTGGATCACACAAAACCTGTCAAGAACATGTCCACACCATATTCGACTCCAAAACCACAAGAAACGAATAAAAAAATATACATTATGAATATTAATATTAATGACATTTGAATTATTTTTATTTTGTCCTGATTTAAAATATGTTTTAGTGTAGAAACTAGTGAAAAATAGAATTGAGAATTACAAAAAAAAGACACTAAAGTAAAATATCCAGATGCCTTACATTAAACAAATGTTTCAATTTGGTTTAATATCATGAAAATGGTGACAATGCATCTTAATGGTCGTATAAAGCTTCTCTTTATGCAGATTATATTCTTATTGCACATGTACTGTATGTTGCAATCAAAAAGATAAAACTAATTTTGTATTGAAGTATTTAAGGTTTGTCCTTTAAAGGGTTAGTTCACCCAAAAATGAAAATTAGCCCATGATTTACTCACCCTCAAGCCATCCTAGGTGTATATGACATTATTCTTTCAGACTAATAAAATTAGGAGTTATTTTAAAAATGTCCGGGCTCTTCCAAGCTTTATAATGGCAGTGAATTGTTGCTTCGTAAAAGTGCATCTATCATATAACTGCTCCACACGGCTCCGGGGGGTTAATAAAGGCCTTCTGAAGTGAAGCGATGCGTTTGAACTGCGAGAGGCACTACACTTGTTCCCTAAGTTGAATATGGAAGGCGATCTGGTGGAAGCTAGATAATTTACTTTATAAAGTTTTAAATATGGATTTTTTTTCTTACACAAATACGCCACTTCGCTTCAGAAGGCCTTTATTAACCGTGTGGAGCAGTTATATGATGGATAGACGCACTTTTATGGACTTCAAAAACAAAGCAACAATTCACTGCCATTATAAAGCTTGGAAGTGCCAGGACATTTTTAATACATTTACATTTAGTCATTTAGCAGACGCTTTTATCTAAAGCGACTTACAAATGAGAGCAATAGAAGCAACTAGAACAGTCAAGGGCAACAATATGCAAGTGCTGTAACAAGTCTCAGTTAATTTTAACAGAATTTTTTTTTTTTAAATAAATTAGACAAACAGAAAATGAACAGAATGATAAGTGCTATTCTTGATTGGTCAGGTGCTGCTGGAAGAGATGTGTCTTTAGATGTTTTTTGATAATGGCTACAGACTCGGCCGCACGAATTGAGATAGGAAGGTCATTCCACCAAGTGGGGGCGGTCCAGGAAAAGGTCTGTGAGAGCGATTTCATGTAATATAACTCCTAATTTTATTCGTCTGAAAGAGCGAATGTCATATACACCTAGGATGACTTGAGGCCGAGTAAATCATGGGCTAATTTTCATTTTTGAGTGAACTAACCCTTTAGATAAAGTTGAAAGGACACTGTCGTGTACAACCAGCATACAACTAGCACACATACACAGAGTATTGTGTTTTACACAATACAGACAGCACTCACCTGTTTAACTCTGCCCTGCAACCATAAAGATTGAACACAGAATATATTAAAACAAAGCGCTGAAGTAATTCATGGATGTATACTATATTTATGATTTTAGATGGATGTCTGCACTCTGCTGTTTCTCACCTCTGAGATTTTGATTCGCTGTAGCTCCTGCTCGGCTGCAGTCAGGGGTGCTGGTGCAGAACATGAAGTCACATGTCGCAGATAGCCCTGAAGACAAACGTCCTCCTGGTGATGGGGATAAAATACAAAAATTGGACTCACTAACTTTAAAATGATTCATTTCATTTAATTAATTATAGATTAATTCCCAGACAACCTGAAATAGTCCTTTCAATATGTAAAAATGATAAATAGACTCTCAGCTAAATTTACAACTTCCCCCCATAAAACTTTGTTGTTGTTTATTCAATATTGTATGTGTATGTAGAGTATATATTTAGTCCTCTCTGTGTTGACCATGACTAGTAATCATTTCCAAGAACACTGCCAACAGCCCCAAGTGTCCAGTTTCTAAATGAAGGAACATGGTGGTTCACTCTACAAACTTTTTCAACTGTAAATAACACAGCTTCAGGGTATTTGACTGACAGCTGAAGACAGGTGGACTGAGTCCATTTATCAGCAGATCCCTCATTATAACTTTTCTTTTATAACTATTCAGAGGTAAAATTGTATGAACAAATGAACTGTGGTCCATACAGTATATAAAATGGGTGGAAGTGAATACAATTTTTTTTTTAAATATTGAAAATGATAGATAAAGCTCCCTTCGCGAATCTAGAGAGTATAGAGAAAACCATTTACCAATTGTACTGCCCATATTTCTTGATATTCCAGTGTATACTAGTACCTCAGCTGTGCCGAACATTTCATCTTTGACGTGTCCTCCACCAAACTCTTTCTTAACTGTGGCACGAGTGGCAGCATACAGCATCTTTTGTCTGACCTGTAGCAAAAGGCAAATGCTCACTATATAAAATAAATAAACTAACAAAATAGATACTCACAGCTCAAACCACAATGAAGTGTACCCTATTAAAATTAAAGGGATAGTTCACCCAAAAATGAAAATTCTGTCATAATTTACTCACCCTCAAGTTGTTCCAAACCTGTATGAGTTTCTTTGTTCTGCTGAACACAAAAGAAGATATTCGGATGAATGTTTGTAACCAGCAGATAGAGCAAACATTGACTACCATAGTAGGGAAAAAAATACTATGGAAGTCAATGGTTGCTCTCTCTGCTTTTTTACAAACATTCATCCGAATATCTTCTTTTGTGTTCAGCAGAACAAAGAAACTCATACAGGTTTGGAATTTACATTTTTGGGTGAACTATCCCTTTAATTCGATGTTTACATTTTCTATGCAGTTTCTAAGATTGTTTTCAATGTGGATGCAACACTCTTAGAAGAAAAAGTTCTACATAGAACATTTTATATATTCCTTTCAGGCATTTCATATACAGAAAATGTAAGGGATCCCATCATTTTATGGATTTAGTTTTAATTAATTTAGTTTTAATTAATTTTTAATTTAAATACAATTTTAGAAAAATTAAAAAAAACTATTTATCACTAGAAAAAAAAGTTGTTTAAGACATTTCTCCTTATATAGAACCCTTTTGTCATAAAAGTCCATGGGGCCTCATTTATAAAACGTGCGTACGCACAAAACGTGCGATCTTAGAGTGTGTTGGCTAAAAAAAAAAAATTTTTTTTGAAAAGTGCTTAGCGCCACAGGTTCTAAGCAGCCATACACACTTCAGAGTCAAAGTATTGCAGGTATTTAGAAATTAGTAGGAATAATCATAATAATAATAATAAAACCCTGTCAGCAAAATTACACAGCATATTTAGTATTCATGCTGTGGTACCACACTTGTAAATTATGTTGGCCAATCTATGGCCTGGTTTCACAGACAGGGCTTAGATTAAACCAGGATTAGGCCTAGTTCAATAGGACATGTAAGCCCCTTTTATAAATATGCTTTAGAAAAAAAATGGTTTGCATCTTGAGACAAAACAATGGCTCTGACATAAGATATGTCTGTGCAAATTGCTTTCAGTTAAAACAGCTCAATAAATCAATTTCAGTCTGGGACTAGGCTTAAGCCTTGTATGTGAAACCGGGGGTTTAAATGATAAAATGGCCTATTATGGAGAAATAGATTTCACATCTGGAAGAAGCATACACACATTTTTGTGCGTGTGCGCTTACGTTCAGTTTGTGTGCGCACGTTTCTTTTTATGTGTACGTTCGTTTTCGCTGAATCACACGTACACACATTTGAGAAATGATCTTAGATCGAATGTAGGACGGTTTCTACACAGCATTTTATAAATGAGGCCCAAAAATTGATAAATCTAATTGGTTACAAAGGTTCCTTAAAAGCCAAGGTCCAAAGAAGCATGTTTCGTTTGTTCCATTTAAAAATAATAAAGGTTCTCCAATGGTTCTTTTTCTTAGGTTCACCACCTATAAATCTGTTTTTTTGTTCTATATATAAAGCCTTTATTTATTTAAATGCATGTTTCGTTATGAACAGTTGCATAAGCTGTTCCTGCTAATCAGGTCAAGCTTTACATTATCATGTCTGGATGTTTAAACCTACAGGAGACTGGTCAGGTGACCAGGAGATGAAGAGCCACTCATAGCCTTGAGCGTTCTTAGAGTCCAACCGGTATAAAATGTAGCAGGGCTCGAGGGGGTCCAGCAGGGGGAGCAGGAAGTGGTCATAGTCTTTGTCCCAGCTCTGACGTGGCTCTCTATATGCCCCCAGCACCAGCTGCTCTGAAACACACATAAAAAAAAGCTTTCTCATTACAAACCTGGTGCAACCAACATCGCACACAACAACCACAAAAAAAAAACTTGTTGCGTAATTTTACATTGCATCAAATAAATCAATCTGAATATGTTTACAAGGCTAGCCTTGGGTAATGACCTACTGCTGATAACAAATAAGTGAAATATTATCCATTATCTACATCCTGCTATAAAAAGAGCATGACACACCTTGTATCTTACACCCAATATAGCACACGGCTTAGTTCACCTAGAGACACATAAACAATAATACACATCAATTTAATCTTCAGTTATATAGCCGATATATCCAGTACTGGGGGATGTCTAATATCACAATATATTCTTGTCAGTAATTAACTGATAATCATATCACCTTTATTGAAATGAAGCATATTTAGTGTATCTTACATATGCAAACTATAAAACTGATCAAATTGATAAATGATAACAGTGGCCAGTGGAATATGGTCACTTTGATAGTACAGATAATTTTATATAATATAATATGTGCTTTGTGAACGAACAAAACAAAGTTTCTCAAGGGAATGCAATACTTTTCGAGAGAACACAAACGTTTTGTGAGCAACTGCAAAGTTTCTTGAGGGCATGCAACATTTTCGCAAGTGACCACAAAGGCATATCATTTTTCCTCTGATCTCATATTTTTTCCATTGTCATGTCTCCTTGGGGGCTCTGTACGTTTCATACTGCAGTTAACTGAACATTTGAATGAATTTAGTATGCTCTTGCTGTCATTTGCATAAATAATGTGTGTACTTCAAAAGTGCACGCTATTCACAGTGGCTACGATGGGTTTTTTTGAATAACATTTTAATTGCAACATATGTAAATATATCATAAAAGAATTAAAGACACCGCAAAGTTACACAAACAAGAGAGTTCTACTGAGAATGATAATCAGATGTGATTTTTAAGGGCCTTTTCTTAAGAAAATCATAAAGTGATCATCACAACAGTTCTAAGAAGCAAATCATGCCTCATATTTATGAACTCTGGCCGTTATCAATTCTTTGTCATGTAGACAGTGTACAGTGTAAGTCCATTGTAACACTTGTAAGAATCCATTGGTAACTAATAAAATAAATAATTCGATCTTTCTATAATTTCTTATTTTCTCTTGACTTTATTCACTCATCAACCAGTTAAGCAACACAAAAATGCATGCCCACATGAAAAACAGGACAGCATATATCACTGATGGAAGCACATTTAATGTTACAGATGTCACACCTGATCCTACTAGTTCTTCGTGTCCTTGGTCTATTGTCTCAGTTTACAAACTTCACACTGATCACATCACACTCAAACACATGTAATAGCGTACGGACAGAACACCCTCTGTACTGAAGCACTGGAAGACTTCATCTTTTCTAATGGGTCATCTTTCTTCCCGACCTCTTTATGATTCCTCTAGAATAGTGCGCTGCGCTGGTGCACGTCCTCTGGAGCCCCACCCTCTGCTTTCAGGCGTCAACACTCAGATTAACAGCTATGGTTCTCAGTACGCATCTCTTATCACATCAATAATCTACTTACCAGTACATCTGTTCACTTCCCTCCCTGCTGTCCTCAGATTTTCTTTGTACACACAGTGCTAATCTAACGGATGATGCTGTTTTTGTTTTAAACCGTATTGAGTATATTCAAATTTTAAATGCATATAAGTAATTTTTTTTATTTAAAATGTATTAATTTATTTATGTAAAAAAAAAAGATTTTTTCATCATTAGGGTGAATGAATGTTATGTAACAGATGACAGTATATATATATATATATATATATATATATATATATATATATATATATATATATATATATATATATATATATATATATATATATATATATATATATATATACACACACCGATCAGGTATTATGATTAAGAAGTGAATAACACTGATTATCTCTTCATCACGTCACCTGTTTGTGGGTGGGATATATTAGGCAGCAAGTGAACATTTTGCCCTCAAAGTTGATTTGTTAAGTGTCAGGATTTGAGCGAGTTTGACCAGGGCCAAATTGTGATGGCTGGACGACTGGGTCAGAGCATCTCCAAAACTGCAGCTCTTGTGGGTGTTCACGGTCTGCAGTGGTCAGTATCTATCAAAACTGGTCCAAGGAAGGAACAGTGGTGAACCGGTGACAGGGTCATGGGCGGCCAAGGCTCATTGATGCACGTGGGGATTGAAGGCTGGTCCGTATGGTCCGATCAAACAGACAAGCTACTGTAGCTCAAATAGCTCAAGAAGTTAATGCTGGTTCTGATAGAAAGGTGTCAGAATACACAGTGCATCACAGTTTGTTGCGTATGGGGCTGCATAGCCGCAGACCAGTCAGGGTGCCAATGCTGACCCTGTCCACCACCGAAAGTGCCAACAGTGGACACGTGAACATCAGAACTGGACCACGGAGCAATGGAAGAAGATGGCCTGGTCTGATGAATCACTTTTACATCACGTGGATGGCTGGGTGCGTGTGCGTTGCTTACCTGGTGAACACATGGCACCAGGATGCTCTAGAGGAAGAAGGCAAGCCGGCAGAGGCAGTGTGATGTTTTGGGCAATGTTCTGCTGGGAAACATTGGGTCCTGCCATTCATGTGGATGTTACTTTGACACGTACCACCTACCTAAGCATTGTTGCAGACCATATACACCCTTTAATGCAAATGGTATTCCCTGCCACAAAGCAAAAATGGTTCAGGAATGGTTTGAGGAGCACAACAACGAGTTTGAGGTTTTGACTTGGCCTCCAAATTCCCCAAATCTCAATCCAATAGAGCATCTGTAGGATGTGCTGAACAAACAAGTCCGATCCATGGAGGCCCCACCTCGCAATTTACAGGACTTAAAAGATCTGCTGCTAACATCTTGGTTCCAGATACCACAGCACACCTTCAGGGGTCTAGTGGAGTCCATGCCTCGATGGGTCAGGGCTGTTTTGGCAGCAAAAGGGGGACCAACACAATATTAGGAACGTGGTCATAATGTTATACCTGATCGGTGTATATATGCATTAAGACAATATTTTACAAATATTTAACTTTTGCTTATTGAAGACTAGACTTACTGCAATAGCAATTCAGCCTTGCCATCACAGGAATAAATATTTTTTTTAAATATATAAAAAGAAAGAAAGAAGTTTTTAAGTTTAATATTATTTCATAACATTACAGTTTTTACTGTATTTTTGATCAAACAAATGCAGCCTTGGTAAACTAAAAACATTTAAACAAATCTTACTGACCCCAAATGGTAATTTAGTTTACCTTAATTTAGGGTCCAATTCTCACCATTAACTAGTTGCTAATTAGCATGCATATTAATATTGGCTGTTTATTAGTACTTATAAAACACATAATAATGCCTTATTCTGCATGACAACATTCTTCATCCCTTAATACTACTCAATACCTAAACATAACTACTATACTTTACTAACAATTAATAAGCAGTGATTAGGAGTTTATTGAGGCAAAAATCATATTTAATAGTTAGTTAATAGTGAAAATTGGACTCTAATCTAATGTGTGACCCCCAAACATTTGAACAGTATTGTATTAATAAAAATTATTAAATAATGATAATGATCAATTTTGCATTATGGCTTTATGAATTGTAATAGTTATGAATGTTGTGAGTAAAATTATTACTTGAAAATTCAAATGGCCCTAAAAGAGGCTTTATTTATTTATTTTTAAATCTATGCCTGTCACTTTATATAGAGGAAAAGTGATTCAAAGTGTATTTCAGTATTGACAAAGCTGTTGTTTGGACTGCTCTGAATGAAACAACATTCCAGCTATAACAGGCTAGACGAGTGCAATCACGTACAAGGCCAGTGGATTAAAACATCTAAAGGTTGTGCAGAGTGACTGAACGAAACCTTTAATGAGCACACCATCAAAACAGCTAGTGAGTCAATAACCACATCTAATGCAAACATCATCCACCCACATGCATGTCACTAGTCCGAATGACCTTGGAGGGGGATTTCCTGATGGTCTTTTGCAGCAGCTGCTATTCTGAGGTTGCACACATTCCAGCTATCAGCACAGACACATACTTTCCATCAGCCTTTTACTCACCCCTTAACAACACATGTACAGAAAGCTGTTTGCCCACACATATGTGCCAATTTGAAAAGATGAACATCTGTCTACCTCCCTGACTTCTGTCATACAAATACATGAATTCCAAAGAATATCACAAACACAATCTGGCTAAATAAGTGAGTGTGTCTGAACCAGCATGTCGGCACACTGCCCACAAAGTTTTTCTATCACCATGAACACTGACTAGCACCTGACCATGTGGTCTGCTCTACCCACCAATGAGGGTTGGGATACATGTGACTCGGTCACCAGAAAGATCCAAAACTGTGTTGACCTGTTTTATGTTTCCTGAAATATCATCTCTGTGAGACTCAAAGGCAGCCTGTGAACCCAAAACAACCCAATCTATTCAGATCCAGACGTCTTCATACAGCCAAGGCGTCAAACAGACAGTAGAAGAGCCATATAGCAACAACAGGCCTACATTTGATCCGCCTGTGACTAGATTAGGCCGCCATTGGGTGTCAGAATGGCTGAAGTGGTCCAATATGGCCACACAGTCTACCTGACAAGAAATCTTATTAGCAACCATCATGTCTTCTGGACAAAACTGTCCAACATAATTGCATAGTTTCATGTTAAATGTAATGTAAAGTTACTATCACTAATAGTCTGAAGCTAATGTAAACTCAAAGGTAAAATCACCAAATAATTTGGGACTAGAAATTCGCACTGCTGCATTTACAATGTTGTAAAGTTTGGAGTCTGTAAGATTTTTTAAATGTTTTTGAAAGAAGTCTCTTCTGCTCAACAACGCTGTACATATTTGATCAAAATACAGTAAAAATAGTAATATTGTGAAATATGGTAACACTTTACAATAAGGTTTCATTTGTTAACATTAGTTAGCTACATTAGCTAACTAAAATGAACTAAAAATGAACAATAGGCCTACGTCCACAGCATGTTTTCAACGTTTACTAATACATTTTTTTTAATATCCAAAGTTGTATCTGTTAAGATTCGTTAAAGCACTGTGAATCTAACAAGAACATGAATATGAACATGTTTATTAACTAACATTAGCAAAGGATAATAAATGCTATAAAAATATATTTATCATTGTTAGTTAGTTAATGCACTAACAAATGAGACCTTAGTAAAGTGTTACCTGAAATAGTATTATTACAATCTAATTTATTCTGTGATGGCAAGGCACAAATCATTCTAAAAACTTAAATTCTAATATTCTGTTTTGGAGCTCAGGAAACATTTATTATTATTAGCAAGGTTGGAAAAAGTGTGCTGCTTAGTATTTTTGTGGAAATCGAGAATTTTTTTCCTCAGGATTGTTTGATAAATGAAACGTTGGTGGAACGTTAGCATAGCCTATATTTGAAATTTAAATAATTTGTACGCTATATTATAATGTCTTTACTGTCACATTTGATCAGCTTAATGCGTCCTCTTCTTTTCCGGAAAAAATCGTGTGCTGACCTCAAACTTTTGAAAGGTTTAACACTTCAGACAAAACAAATTTGAAAAACGCATTCTGCTTTATTCGACCGGAATGTGAGAGTAAGTGCACGCATCAAGAAGTCATGTTAGGTAATGGTGACTTCACTCAAATTTGATAGCGTTTTGCCCTTTCCTTCCCAGCAACTGGATCTTGATCTTGTCATCTGATAGTGAGCTAACATTTCAACAGTAGCCTACCTGACACTCGGCCTCGTACGCACGCGCACACACAGGCGCTTTTTAACAGAAAACAGTTTATCGTTCCATGACCTCTGTGCCGTTAATCCCTCAAGAACCATTCGGTTTCCACGTCAAATGACGTGTCAGCTGACCTACAGCAACATGTGAATGCAGAATCAAAATACATTGTGAAATGTGTTTTGGTCCTATTTCCTCATGTCACCTGATGCCTGGGCGGTAAAACAACAACACAAAAAAACCCACCTAAAAACAATCAATAAAAACACAGAAAAATATAATTTTATTTAAAAATTAAAATCGTAAAACTGTGAATTTATGATCATTACCTTAAACTCTAAGTCCGTGGATAATGTGATATATAGGCTACGAATATAAATATTTATTGACAGCCTAAAGTCGTCATTTTACTTTGCCAGTAATTAATTTAATGGTCTGAGTGTATTTCTATTTTAACAGCTTAATTGTTGTGAAGTAGGCTACAGATTTTAGTTGAATCATACGCAGGGAAATATTGTTACACATTTACTCAATTTTCATTTATGATCATTTTTGAACATTTAGGAAGTGATAATTAAGCCTATGAGTAAACATTGATCTTCCACAATTAAAAAGTAACGCTGTAGGACCACAATTGTTTGGACAAGGTACCAAACTAGAAATATTATAATGTAGTTTTTGTTGAAATCGACCTTGAAGTAGTAAGCAAATGCCATGCATTATATGGTAATCGTTCAGAACCATTGTATTACCATCTGACATTCGCAGTGTACTATACAATGGCATGTTAGTGAGTTGACAGAATAGGAATACTATTGGAAAGTTTTATCCCACTGACTGCTAATATTTTGCCTCATTAAGAAGGTTAAGATTCAATAAGAGTTGATCTACAAGCAGGATTAGGACTCTTTTAAATCAACCAATTAAAAGAGTGAACTTAAACTTATGGTTTATTGGTCAACAAATGTGCACTAGTGTTACTGCTGGATTTTTGTTTTGTCCTCAAGGTACCAATACTGGCACCTTCACCGTTCTGCTTCATTAAATTCCCTTTGAACTGAGTGAACCTCTCAGACCCCCTTCTCACTCACCGTCTCTGATCAACACCTGGATGAGGCGGCCGGCTCCACTTCGTGCCCGGGACAGGAACTCCCTCAGCTCCTCTGTAACCACCAGAACCAGAAACATGGCGGGTCAGTGTGGTGCCTTAAGTCCTACCCGCCAAGGATCCTTTTGAAGTTGGATGAAGTTGGACGCACAGGTCAGGTCACCTGGAAGATCTTCTTTTTACAAACTATCTTCAAGCAATGATCAATGCCAGATTTGTGTGTTAACCAGAAACTATCAGAAACTAAACGATATACAAGCAGCAGCAGTACGAGTTTATGAAGTAAGAGTTTGATGTTTGAGAGACTGTGTGCTATCCAAGTGACAGGGCATGTGAGAGCAGCAAATGTGTGAGAGAAGGCTCCTGTAACTGGGACAGGATCGTGTGTGCTTGCAGAAGGAACCTGATCCCCCTTGCCCCAAATTTAGCAGGCACACTGTCTGGCCTCGGGTAACAGCCTGACCATCCCCCAGCACAGCCCCGGGGCAAGTTGTTTAAATCTTTTGATTTGGATTTGAAAATAGTGTATTTAAGATACATCCATTCACCAAAACAACTAGACTCAATTCAAAATCTCATACCACCCTCTATTGGACAGGTAAGGAACTGAATGAGGTACTTTGTTGTGACGTCATTGGTCAGCATCTTTCCACCATAAAGACATTTTCACATACATTTCAAACTTTTACATAAAATCACCGTCAACTATAACATTTCTAAATATTTGGGCATTGACAGCTCATTTTCTTTTTTGTAAACAAGCAGAGGAGACATTTGAACACTTATTTTTTGGTTGCCCTATTTCCAAACAATTTTAGTTTGACTTGTTCTCACATATTTGATTCTGCCAATGTTACACACTGTTTCAGTTTAAAAGACATTCTTTTTTATTATAATGATATTAAAAATAGACCCCTGGAATATAGTTTTTTTTTTTTTTACTTAATTCATAAGCAAAAATGTGCAAACAGTAATCCATCCTACACCCACTTTGAAATTGAATTAAACTCCATAAATCTCTTCATTACATAAAGAATAATACATAAAAAAACAAGATTCCTTACATGCTAAATATTTAAACAAAATCTATGTTTAAATATATATTTCCTTGTTTGTATTATATTAATCAACCTACCAACTTCTGATTAGAATTTTTTTCTTTTTGTATGTATTTTAATTGTGTGTGTTTATGTTTCTATATGTAGCCTATTCCCTCGGCAATGTTTGTTATTCGAGCATTCAAAATAAAATAATAAAACGGCATTTTCACACACTCATTCATGGAGACTTTAAAAAAAAGATAAATAACGTCGTTAAATCTAATTTTTCAACAAAATAATGTGTTAATAGACAGCAAGATGCTGTAAAGTCTTTTATTCAGGGAGATTGCCGTTCAAAGGGACAAACTCGTGTAGCCTACTGACGTAATTCCTAAATCTGACTCTTAACTAGTCTCTTTCTGGTAACCTGCATGTAGCCTACTGTAAAGTTATATAACGTTATAGACGGTTCACAGGCTTTCCATTAACATCGTATTATCTAGACATTTTCCTTTTAAAATTATAAACATTTATAACACTATAGGCTACTTAGCGTTAGTTATATTAGCTACCTTGGCACTAACAAACAAAACCTAGTTAACACTGCGAAGGTGATTCTAATAGGCCTACAAAGGCTGATGGTATGACAATACATTTTACATATTTATCACCAATCCCTTATATTTTTGCCTGAAAAGTAATTTTCACCACATTTCAAATTAAGTATTGTGCTTTTGAATAACATGGCCGAACCATCGTCTTGCAAGGTTAAATTATGTAGCCTATCCTAAATTCACATTTCAGCTTGATTGTAAATGACACAAAATCTGTTTAACAAGTAGGGCCTAATGACCTTTTCACAGCTGGTTCTTTAGTAACTGTTTTGTACACATTTTTAAAAACTCTTTATTGGGGCAAACATTATTCATATAAAATAAAAACCTCTTATTTCACTCTTCGTTATATTTTCACTTTTAAAAACACTAAAAAATTATATTATGACTTTCATAGTTTAAGATTGAAAGGCTGGGCTTTGGACATGGTAAACAAATTCTATACATAAAAGGAATTTGAAAATCAACAGAAAACAATAATAATACAGTCCTTTTAAACAGTTTGGAAGGCAGTTTTAATGCGACTTTCTTAAAAGAACAAAAGTTGAAGCCTGTTAACAAAACTAAACCCTGAGGAATTAAATTGCTAATGTTGATCATTCTGACAACTTAACTGAGAAAACTCATGAAAATGCCCATTCGGATGCAAAATAACCACTGGAAATATCTAATGAATTAAAAAGAAAACAGCTACAATGGCACAATCTTCATTTGAAGCATTGAATGAACTTGCGTTCTCCCACTTTCCACCCAAAACCAGAGAAAACACAACCGTTTCCTCGATAAGTGCAAAGTAACTTGAATAAAATCAAATTGACAGACGGGTGATTAATGGATATCGGTTATCCGATTTCTGTTTTATGAGCGATTCACAAAAATGCTGGTATTACAAAACTAAAGTATGTAAAACTGTAAAAGAATGGCATAAAAGCAAGTTTCACTCACAGACAAAAGTATATTCTTGTACAAACATCAAGCTTTGAGCATTAAATGTTGGAAAGGCTTCAAAACCATATCTTTGGACAGTTGTATAAACGTTTATTTTTTAAAAATGTATCATTGACATTTCTTCAGACTGCACAAGATACTAAATCTACATATACTGTGTTCTGCTATAGATTGATTAGCGAAGATCGGTTCTGCAGAAGTGTTTCACCTCACACAAGCCAATTTCATTGAGCACTGTTGCAAACTCAAACAAAACAAAAAATGTTAACAAATGACTTTACAATGTTTTACAAAAAGTTTTAATAATACAAATATAAAATGAACAAAGAAATACAACTTGGCATCAGGGCCAATTTATTTACAGTCCAAAAGTCCTAGGGTGAGCAAACCCATGTGTGCCAAGAGAAGGGTGAATGCTGCCGCCTGCTGGAAGAACATGACACTGACCGCTGCCCCTCAGTCGTCAATCGTGGGTAACCAGAACGCCTGTGGAAATGAGATTTAAAAGGACATATCAAGTTATTGTAAACTGGTCCACAGTGATTTGACTACTGCAGTATTTATGCAGTTATAACCAGGCCTGCAGGGGAATATGGCAGAGAAAACGGTGCAATTTGAACACCTATTTTTCCACGTTTTTAACAACCCCCAGGACTCAGGACCAATAGAGAAAAATGAAGACCACGAATCTGGAGTTAAGATTAATTAAAGAGAAATTTACAGAAGAATAGTTTGCAGTTTCATCAGCAGAAGCCAGCTTCAAGTCTCACAAGGAGTTCGTAGGCCGCGCTCCCTCTACCAGCCTCCCCGCCTCCACCTATCGTACATACAATTTCTGAAGTTATACTATTTTCAAGGTCTAACCACGTCATTACTGCCATGTGGATTATTCTGATTGGCTCAGAGAAAATGGACAGTCATGGTAAATTTCCACACATTGTCAGTTAATCAGATTCACGTGTCCATATATCACTTGTTGACGCTGGCAGGCGCCAGCTTGCCCAGAACAATAAGTCCACCCGTCTCTTAGGATGCCCTTAGTCCACATCCAATACTGATCTGTAAGACCGAATACTGCGCACATACACCGATAAACAATCTCTCTAAGGTTGGAGTTGGTTGAGCTCTGGTTCAGAGCAGAGAAAGTTTTCCAAAACAAACTGATAACATGTGCTTTTCTCTCAGTGAGAGAGACAGACAATAGTACAGACCATATTCATCTTGATTCTTTAGGGTTTCAGTAAGAGGAATATATAAAATAAAATGAAAGACAAATCCATTTTTCATCTCTGGAAGCCGGGCTAAATGAGCACTCCCTGTTACTACATTCCTGTCGAGTTAGAGGTGTGTGTGATGCCTCCAAAATCCAAACACACGACAACATGTTCTGAAATCAAGTGTTTTTGCGAAACATTTTGATTAATCAAAATCATAACTGGAAAGAATCATTAAAATCATAATTACAACACGGAAGGCGGTCGGCCGAAACTTTACTTTATAAAGTTTTAAATATGGATATTTTTCTTACACAAACGCATCGATTCACTTCAGAAGGCCTTTATTAACACCCCGGAGCCGTGTGGAGCACGTTATTCGACGGACATTGGCATTTTTTATGGACTTCAAAAACAGAGCAACAATGAATGCTATTATAATGCTTGGATTAGCCAGGAGTTTTGTAATATAACTCTGATTGTGTTCGTCTGAAAGAAGAATGTCATACACCTAGCATGAATTGAGGGTGAGTAAACCATGGGCTAATTTTCGTTTTTGGGTGAGCTAACCCTTTAACCTTTTTCAAAATACATTGTATTGTATACATTTTCTACTTGGTACTCCAAAGTTTTAAAAATACAGATAGTAAACATGACACGGACAACATGTAACATCTTAAAACATGTCATTGTGCTTAGTAATAGTTCAAATCTGACATGCATAACTGAATATAATGTGACTGATCAATGGTCCTGTCAGAGAGTGAATGTGGATTTTCCTTCAGCACGTCTCCTTCACTCATTCCGCCACGCTTCTCATTCATGTTGCAGTTGTTAAAGGGGATGTCTAATGCCATTTCATGCATTCTGACGTATTTACATTGTTAAAGAGTGGGATTCTCATGCTAAACATTGACCATTTCAAAAAACAAGTTTTTCTGTGCCAAATAAGTTTCTACCTTATAGTTAGGCCTTACCATGTTAGAGCACGCACTGGCAAAGGTCATGAATTTGGGGTTAAACTGCAGACAGGTGACAGGACCAGTGTGCTTCCCATCAAGAAGTGCTACTTTCATCCCACTCTCAGCATTCCACACATGGATCTTCCCATCCTCTGATCCTGAAAATCCAAATATTGAGGAGACAGGCATCACTTTCTGTAAACTCATCTCTAGTCCTCTCTCAATCCGTTGAGGAGCGTTGGTGAAGACTTACCGATCATGGCGAACTGAGAGTCTGGTGTGAAAGACGCCTCTAGAATGACACCTTTACTGTTGTTATAGCCCTGCAGTAAGGAAGAGGGACACTCCATGAGATGCTTAAACACAAACTTGGATGAGACCTATTCAAAACGAAACTCTTTTCTCACCCCAAATGAGTGGAGCACGGCTCCTTTGAAAGCATCCAGCACTTTGAGCGTTCCTCCATTGGTGGAGACCAGAATGAGCTTTCCGTCATTGCTGAACTTGAGACCTGTCCATTCGCATGTTCGCTCATATTGTAGTTTAAATGTGGCGAATGGGCCCTGAGGTAGGAGATACAAATGGATTAATTTTTACCAGTTAAAAGTAAGATAGCATTACTGCTTCTTTGATGAAATTGTATACAGTGTTACCACCTTATCAAAGGACCGTAGATCGTAAAGTTTGACCATCTCGGAGTTCACTCCCGCAGCAAAAATCAACCCCTCCGGATCAAAAGAACACACAGGTTTCCCTTGCAGGTGCATGAGACCCTGTGAACACAACCAAGATTAGAATCAAAAGGTAGACTAACAAGAAAAAAACCTACCCAAAATAAAAAATACTGCTTACCTGACAGTTAGGTGAGCGAAGGTCCCATAGGCGAATAGTTTTATCAAGTGAGCCAGAAATGAATGTGTCATCAACAGGAGACATAGACAGAGCAACAACCCTGAAATAGCATAAAATAAGCACTGTAACTCAAACGCCGATTATGAAACTAAGAATAGACATAATTTGATGTCACAGATCCTCACCTCTTATTGTGCCCAGGAAAGTAGCGAATGTACTTGTTGTCATGTAGGGACAGGTATCGTATAGTATCTGTAGAACCACATTGGTAGCGAGAAGAAAATATCAAATATCAAAGATGCAAAACAAGATTTTATGAGTGAATGTGTCAAATGTATGGTATACGGTGTCAGATGAACGGGCTCAACCCTGGGCAAGGCAGTAGTCTGTACAGTTAGCTCCTTAACAGGGCAGAATAACAGACCCTAAAAACTATACAAACAACTACCTCAACCCAGAGCAGGCACAGGTAGACAGCCTCACACAAACATCAGGAGGAAACCACTAATCCAACAACATCAAAAAAAAAAAAAAATGAAAGAATGAATAATATGACAAATTACTTTTTAGAGTTACACACATGCCATTGTAATCCCTCATCTAATATGAAGTCATAAAACTGCATGTAATTAGATAAATAAAAAATAATCTATTTTTGGTGAAATAATGCATATCACATTGCAGGAAAAAATAAGTAAAAAATGTATACTTTTGCATAAACGTCTGGATAGTATTAACAAACATGACCGGCATAGGAACTGTAAAAATATATCATACAGAGACTTTATAAAGAGTCCTACCATCAATCTTGTTAGAGCTGTAGACGACCGTGTTGGCGGCATGTGTGTATCTGATGAGATCCACCCCATACTTCTTACTGTAAAGCGTCCGTTTGGGTCTGATATAGAGGGCACAAGATGAAATAAATGAGATACTGTGGTTGCTTATTTAGATACATACAATGTATGTGTGTGTGTATATACACAGAACACGTCAGCTTAAACCAATATATTTGACTTTACAGTCACAAGGCGGGCATTTATCTCAGAAGGAGGCGTGGATGCTAACGGTTAGCACGCGACCTCTATAGACTGTACATTGATTGGATTCGTTTACGCGAATCGGTTCTTTCGAAGAGATCAAGTGATTCTTTTACGTCATTACTTGGTCCCTAACGTCCAAGCGCGGCATTTTACACTAAATCATTCCGAGTAAGCCATACCAGCGTTATTAACAACTGTTTGTATTACAAATGAACGTGGAAATTACATATCATTTGCATTTATAATAAGCTATACTGAATGCATATGAAAGACAACTGGATTTAGTCAATAGTATGCTGATAAAAATAAAAAAAAAAGGTGAGTCAGCGTACCGGTTCAACTGATTCATTGAAAAGATCCGACTCAAATAAGCGATCCATTCAAGAATTTGGACGTTGCTACTGTACATAAACACATCCATACCACACCATTTGCTAGTAACATTCATAAATCTCCTTCCTTACTACGGGAGTAGACGATCTTTATCTCTCACATATTTCACAGTAATGCGCCTGTAACCAGGATCAGCGTTTCAAAACCCCCAGTTTGGATAGAAACGGAACACAAGACGGTTGTTGGAAAATCACATTGCGAAATGTATAAGCGACTTACTTTCCCTCCTGGCAATCGTATAAGACAATCGAGTCATCATCGCTACTCGATATTACGGTTTCGCCGTTTGAACTGAAGTCAAAACAGTTGATTTTGTCCGAATTCTCTCGGAAAACCTTCGCAACCCTAAAACTCCGCAGCACATTGTCTGTGAGTTTCATTGTGGCCTTTCTGCCTGGCCAGGCGTTGGGAAGCGTCTAATTAAAACAGCGAGCAGATCTGGATCTTGTTAATCAGTGCTGTGGGTTACGAGTGTGTCGTAATATTATTTTTTTAAATGAAAATTGTTTTCAGAAGTGCATTTCTGTCACGTTAAAAAAGCCCGCCGACAGAATTCGTCAATGACCTGGGTTACGGAAGACGAGATGAAGCTAGAGGTAGTAAGGCGGTTTACAAAATGGCCACCACACCTGCGGACGTTTTAGAATAAAAGTCCCATATCGACTTCAGTTGAATGTCGAAGCGAGGGCCGAGGGGAAGATTTCTAATTTAGTTAGGGGTCTGTTTACTCTACCCTCTAATATTAACTTTCCAGCCCGTACAAAAAAAACGACAAGGGAACTTCTAGTTATTTAATATTGATATGACAGCTGTAATGAAGATGTGGAATTTCACATCGGCTCTCTGTTATGAATTTGTATTTGTTGCTAGGTTTTGTCTAATTTTATTCAGTCATGATCAAATCTCACATTTGTAATCTATCAATATGCTGTTTAGTTTTCCATTATAAAATGTTGTCCCAAATTTCTAGGGTAGACTATTCTCTAACAGACCATTTTAAATAAACAGAGTGCTGAACAGACAGAGGATATTATTATCATCCTACAAGATGAATCTCTTCTCTTTCATAGACTATATGATACATTCTGCACATAGACATCATACAAGCCTCACCCAAAACCAGCCAGTGGTATAAAAGTAGGCATTGCATTGTTCTATTTGATTACACTGAGAAAATGAGCATCACAAGCTTACCGATTACAAAGCAGACAAAAGCTTTTTTAAGTGAAGAGCTGGATTAAGTGTCCTTATCTTTGTTTCCTTTCTAACCAAACAAATCTACAATGGCAAGCGGTGATTCAAAGGTACGTTTTGTTAAAAATCTTTTTAAGTATTGCGTTTAGACCTCTGCAAATAATTTGTTCTAACACAATGAGCATATTAATATGAACTTAATAAAGAACTAACCATCAATATCTCTTTTTTAAAGGGGGAAATTTGCATTGTTGGAGATATTTATATATTCACAGTTAATGTCAGTGAGTTTGCACCAGAAGAAGTCATTGTAACCTCCACCAATAATTCAATACAAGTCTGTGCAGAAAAGGTAAGCAAAATAAACTGTAATGGCAATGGAAGTTTTCGCTCTAAAGCATTTTCTTTTAAAAAGGAAGATAATTTAGTATCGGATAGGAAATCTCTAAGCATGTTTTTGTTCTGAAGTGTTTGGTTTAATTTCTTTTTCCATCTTCCTACCTTATGAATCAGTTGGCATCAGATGGCACGATTATGGACACTGTTTGTCAGAAGTGCCAATTCCCTGCTGATGTGGATCCGATGTCAGTCACATCTTCTCTTGGGAAAGGTGGTTTGTTGAGTATTAAAGCCCAAAAACACACAGCAAAAGGCCCGGTTATCATGGATTCAACCAAAGAAGTGAAGACCTAATGCATGGATGTATGTTTGAGCATTTCTCCTTTAAATTCTACTTTAAATGTCATAATTTGGGTTAATAAACAAAAACAAAAATGTTACAAGGTTTATGACTTTAATATAATCTGAGGTTTATAAAGATATGCATATAACACTATTTTTGTTGCAGCGGTCCTGAAATAACAACCATTTAAAAGATTTCCTGACTCACAGATATTTGCACTTGTCAATTAACTGAAATGGCTATTTAAATTGTAGGGATTTAGAAACAAAACAAAACAAAAAAAATACTTAAAATAATTGGGTATAGTATTTTCATAGCAGCATAGTCCATCCATAAATGTTGCCTTATACTGACCAACACATGTGAAATTGATCTACAATACACATACAAGCTATACAATGATCTCTGAGCCCGTTTCTCTGAGAGCAGCCTGTGGGGAGATGGAGACAGAGGAAGCAGCCATACAGTCCTGGTGCCACAGATTTTCTGCAAGGGCATTTAGGAGGGGCGCTACTTCACCGAGCCCCGCACTCACATCACCTCCCACTCGGAAGACCGGAAGACCCCACACCTCTTGAAAATGTGTTATGTCACTCTCTGTCACGTCTGTGTGCATAAATAAGTCAAATCTTCACTGTTAAGGGCCATGACAATGTCACATAACAATATACCATTATGCTGTTACAACAACACAATGTTATTTTAGTATAATTGATTTTATTAATGTTTTTAATTGAACCCTATTTTTATTTTATTTTATATTTTCCATATTCATTTTAATTAAACTCAGGCCTGGTTTCACAGACAGGGCTTAGATTAAGTCAAAAAAATAGTTTTTAATAAATGTGCCTTAGAAAAAAAACATTACTGGTGTGCATATTTTAATGTCAGTGCAAGTTGCTTCCAGTTAAAATAGCTCAAACATGCATTTTAGTCTAAGTTCAAGTGTTAGTAATTTTGTTGTGCTTTTGTCATTTTTATTAATTTTTTAAAAATGTCTCTATAGTTTTTATTCATTTTAATTTCCATTTTAGTACATTATTGCCCAGTTTCGCAGACAAGGCTTAAGTCTAGTTCCTATTGTTTCCACCGCAGAATAAAAAAGGTAATTGTGTCTTTTTATCTCACAATTCTGACTTTTTCTCTCAGAATTGCGTGATATAAAGTCGCAATTCTCACTTTATAACATACAATTCTGAGAAAAAAAAGTCAGAATTGTAAGATAATATATCACTTTATATCACAAAATTCTGACTTTATGACACGCGATTCAGACTTTATACCACAAAATGATGACTTTTTGACACGCGATTCTGACTTTATATCACAAAATTATGACTTTATTACACACAATTGCGAGTTATAGGCCTATTGTCAGAATTGTGAGATACAAACTAAGATAAAATATAAAAATTTTACCAATTACCAATTATTTTCTTTATTGTGTGTGCCTGAAACAAGCTTCCAAGTCACAGACTCAAATTTATGTTTGAGCTGTCTTAACTGAAAGCAACTTTCACTGATATATCTTAAGGGTTAGTTCAGCCAAAAATGAAAATTAGCCCATGATTTACTCACCCTCAAGTCATCCTAGGTGTATATGACTTTCTACTTTCAGACGAATAAAATCAGTTATATTAAAAAATGTCCTGAATTGTTGGGTCATTTTTGAAGTCCATAAAAGTGCATCTATCATCATATAACTGCTCCACACGGCTCCAGGGGGTTAATAAAGGCCTTCTGAAGCAAAGTGGCGCGTTTGTGTAAGAAAAATATCCATATTTGAAACTTTATAGACTAAAATAACTAGCTTCCGATAATGAAAGAAGAATGTCATATACGCCTAGGGTGGCTTGAGGGTGAGTTAATCATGGGCTAATTTTCATTTTAGGGTGAACTAACCCTTTAAAATATGTCAGTGCCATTGTTTTGACTCAAGATGCACACAAGTAACTTCTTTTCTAAGGCACATTTAAAAAAGTTACTTAAATGTCCTTTTAAATTTAATTTAAAGCCTAATCCCTGGCTTATTCTATATCCTGTCTGTGAAACCAGGCTAAGTACATTATTTTTTAGTACATTATATTATATTTTATTTGAGTAAATATTTATATTTTTTTTTTTATAGCTGAAGGATACTTGGTGCCAACCACCAATTTAACCACTCGATCTGAAGATTCTGTGATCCGTGATATCTGATTTGAAAGATCATCAAAGGAGCCACGATCAGTGAAGGAGAACAGGAAAAGGATGGCATCCACCTGTTCCTTACATGACTGAAGAGAAAAGATTGAAAACATGTGAAACATCACAGCCTATATTAAAATGTGAAACAGAATTTGTAGCATTTGGGAATGTAAGATGCTCACCGGTAACATGTGGTCAAATCTTCGCATGGCACTTTCCCCACAGTCCCAAAGCTCAAAGCGGAAAAACAGCACACGGCCACTGTCCTTTAGTCTCACTGGCCAGAAGACCACTGTTGTCTCTATGCCTACAGGAATCCATGACAGGCAATGATCACTTTTATTGATGCGTACTGACACCATCTGGTGTGGATGGAAAGCAGCACACTGTAACGCCAAAGCTTTATATTACCTATGCCATTGTAGACATTCCAATGCCGTATTAACAAGCATATTTGTCATCATCCATTATTAATTTAATCCACCATCTCAAGGCAACCATGAGCGGGCCATAGATGCCACATTTGACCACTAATGAAATGGGATAACCTTTCACAGGTGAGAATGAGCTGGTTTGTGATTTTATATTTATTAACTCAATTTACATCATTCAGTCCTCTTTAACAGAGGTGCAGAAGATGGTAAGTAGTATCATACTTTTTATTCATATTTTTTAGGCATATTATAGCAAAGACTTTATATACAGTCTTAAAGGGATTTTGATATGTTCACCCAGAAAGAAGGCACAATATGAGAGTGTAAAAAAAAAAATCTGAAATTGAAGGTAATGTCTCAATTCAACCCCGTCACACTATTCTCAACCTTGTCACACTAATATTTTTGGGGAAAATATAGGGAAGACAATTAAAAATTAAGGCATTTCTTGCTGATTACCACCTGACATGTTAAAGACTACAATAAAAGAGTAGTTTTAGTTAAGTTTGTTTTTTGTTTTGTTGCAAAAATAAAGAGACCACAGACACAATTAGTCTATAATTCACATAAAGTCCCATAAAAATATGAAAATATTGACATTTTACATTAGTAGTCATTAAATTGTTAGGAGGGACACATTAGTAGGTAAATGTTTGTTTTAGAATTTATTTTGTGTAAAATTCTTTTTAAACAAATTTCATTTAGTCCGTTACGGGGTTGAGATTAAAAGGTGTTTAAATCTGAAGAAACAAAATGACAATAATAAAACGTGTAGGGTATTTAGAAAATGAATAATGTTATGCAAGTTAGTAAAAAAAAAAAAAAAAGACCGAATCCCATTAATGACCCATATCTATGGAAAGGGCGACCCTGATTTTAAGTTTAAATATTTTTAAACGAATTCATTAAAAGTAGGCCTACTATGGATTTATTGAGGTCAATTTAATCACAAACTACTTTAAATGTGCTGGTTTGTTTACCTGTGGTCTCATAATGCATTTTGGGGAGATCGAGGCCAGCGAGACGGGCAGCAAGAGCACTCTTCCCGACTCCAGTTTTACCCGAGATAAGAACCTTGTAGCGAACGATGTCCACATTCATATGAGGAGGCATCATCGGCGCCTCCAAGAGCCCTTCACAATATATTAAAAACACTTCATTTATAAAGAATTTCATACGTCAGTTATAAATAATTTAGATATTCTTTTCCCAAATTAACAAAATAAGAAATACCAGACCCAAGGTACAGACGCCCAACTGCTGTATCCATGGTAATCATCCTTACCAAACTTTCGCCGTGTCTTCTTGTGCAGTATTTTGCTGAAAAATTCTCTGCTGTCTGCACAGCGGTGCCAATCCGACACGAATATGGATCCAGGTGGGATAGCCATTTTAATTTAGCTAAAGTAGGTAAACGAAGAGACTTGTGCTTTATATTATGATATCAAGTAACTTATTCTGGGCGAACGTGAAGCCAACTAGGTTAAACGTCAAGATAATACGTCAAAATAAAAGTCCATTATCCAATGGGGGAAAAAACATAGGAAAATATAGCTGCAAGCAGCCATTATCGGGGCCAAGCGCAAAGAAGAAGACAAGACATGCCAAAATGGCTGGCGGTGACAGATCAACTGCAGCAATGAGCAATAAAGACCTATTAAGGTGATTTTAGGGAAAATATATTATAAATACAGTCGATAATAATGATTTAATGATTTATCACTTTCAACCAATAGGCAGCACAGTTACGAAATTAATGTGGTGTGGTCAGAATAAGGGAACAATGACACATGCAAAGTTTGGTGTCAATATGTCAAAGCAGGGTGTCAATATTTTATATCATTGCAGAGATATAGCCACAAGAGGCCATTTCATTATGGACCACATGGCGGTGCTATTTTGAAACCTTTTAAGTACCTTAAAGGCATGGTGCTGATGGCACATACCCAGTTTCGTAATGATACACCAATTAATTTGTAAAGTATAGCATTTTATATCATAATACTGCATTGTAGTCAATGGGAATTTCATGTTTTGTTCTATTATAGCGCCACCAAGAGGCACAATCCTACCATTTTTTATGTGTCCTCAGAGTGAGCCCATTCATGTGTGTGCCATTTTTGGTGAAAATATATCTCATTTCGTTTTAGAGTTATAGACATTTATATAAAAAAACACATGAAAAATGACTGACACCTGACTTCGATTGGATTTTACTCCCCTTTACTATCAATATTTTGACATTTGGCCATTAGCGTATAGCTATCGACCTATGTTTTCGAACTTCTTACGCTGGTTTCGTCTCGATTGGAATAGCGGTTTCGAAGATATCAGCTAATGTTTTTAAAGCGCTAAATTACAACGCTGCACAAACCATATGGTGAAACCTGGCAAGTCTGGTATCGTTGGACTCGGCAAGGATTCAGGAGACAAAAAAAGTTACTCCCATGAAAATAAGTCAATCACACCCAAAGTTATAAGTATTTGAAAAAAAAATCCACTAGGTGGCGCTGTTTCAAAACTTCTTGGGCTCCTTCAGGGCATCGTGCTGATGACCCAAACCGAGTTTCGTAACAAACCGTTCATGCGTTTCTAAAATATTATGATTTTTGGACAAACGGTTAAAAAGTTATAAGCAAAAACAGCCATTTTTTTGTATCTCCGGACCAGTAGGTGGCGCTGCGCCGAAACGCTGCATGTTGCCTCAAGTCATGCTTGTGATGACATGTACCAAGTTTGGTTTAAATACGATAAAGCGTTGCGGCGATATAGCCTTATGAGTATTTTTGCAGGCGTTACGTAAAATTTGTTTGCGCGTTTATCAAAAACGATTTGACGAATCAACTTTTTTTGCAAGATTTTTTGTCAGCATGGTCTGAAGATGATCTGGTTCAATTTTCGTGCAAATCGGATGAACCGTCTAGGACGAGTTCGCAAAAGTAGGTTTTTCGGAAAATCCAAAATGGCGGGAACATTTTTATTGGGTGAAATAGAATTGTCTTGAGCCAAGGAATCAGAGGAAAAAAGCATAACATGAGAATGAGTCAAACTTTTGACTGGTGGTGGCGCTAGAGAGATTGAGTTAGAGACTCCAAATTTGCTATGGTGACATTTCAGACTGTCCTCTATCTGTGTGCCAAATTTCACAACTTTTTACCATACCGTTCTATGGGCTGCCATAGACTTCAATGGCGGAAGAAGAAGAAGAAGAAGAAGCAGAATAATAATAAGAACAGGAACGATTTGAATAGGTGCCTTCGCACCTTCGGTGCTTGGCCCCTAAAAAGTACATTTTAGTTTAACCTGTTAACTGTCTCCCCCTTTTTGAAAATAGACGTGAAAATGCATTATCCTACTTTAAATGGTTATTCATGAATTCTTTGGAATACATACTGTTGATCTAGAAAAAGTGTGGGGGGGAAATGTAATACAAAATATATATTTAAAAAATATTTTTTTTAAACATTTTTATTTTATACAAAATATAGGCCTATATTTAGAAAAATAATCTGGACCCTAAAAAAAACAAAACAAAACAAAGAAAAACAATGTCTAACCAAACTGTGTTCCAAATTTGAAGAATGATTTTGTTTAGGCGCTAGAAACGCCATCTTTAATGGGAATGAGTGAGGGATAGACATCTTCAGTGTGTTGTAGCCTACTGTTATTTGATGTTTTTGGATTGTTCTGCTGACGAAACACTGAAAAATTTATATTTCCAAGAAATTTCAGTAGCCTATAGCCTATAAAAACTCCAAACAACATGAGCAAGTGATCTAGGAGAATTAGGTACACAGCTTCTTCTTTTTGAATTTTTTTTACTGCGGGTGCCATAAACTATCTATCCCTCACAGCCTCGCTTTCATACCTGTCATCATGGCACTTCTCAGAATCACAAGGACTATACCAAAAATAGCCACCGGTGACACCCACATTGCATTGATTTTTTTTATGTGTTCTCCTGTCACAAATTGTCACTTCTATCACAGTTCACCAACACGGAACCATTCTCAGAGCTTTCCAACGATATGTTTTAGACAATAAAAGATTAAATGATAAAATCGTGCATTCAATTCTGTAACATGACAAGGGTAAATGCACTGTCCAATTACAAAACGGGTTTCACAGGTTGATGAATAGGCCTATGTGATACAAAAACAAATACAACCAATACAAACGGGCCAATTAGGAGGTTGTCTAATAAAATGGGTCACTGAATGTAAATATTGCATTCAGACATTCAAACCTGAAATTCATCTGAAAACAAACAAAATCCACAGTTAAATTAGTACATCATGTTATCTTTATTGAGAGGCCACAGCTCTTGCATATTACAACTGTTGGCTTTGATAAGGCAAACGCAAGAATGAATCCACCAGCTAATTGACACAGAAAAACAAAAAAGCTTTTGGAGAAGGTGGATCCCACAGGCATGCAGCAATGGCTCAGAATGCAATGTACAGCATCATATATACAAAAACAATAGTGAGACCCCAAAAATGGCACATAGCAATTTCAACAGATCTACATAAAGAGAATGGCTTTAATTGGACACACAAACTTAAAAAAGAGAGAGAGAGAAATAGATAGAGAGAGCCTCTGTAAAAGTGAAACTGAAGCAAAAATATAGCCGTTTTTGTAATCTAATTAAAAGACGTCTCCAATGAGATATCAAAATGGAGGTATGACAATATTGCATTTCTAGAATACCAATTCATTTTCATTTTCATATGCCTGTGAGACGATGGCTAGTTGGATATTTGCAACGTAGGGCCACAGAGCCTCGACACAAATAAGGAAAAAAGTACAATGGAAGTGTGCAGACACAGAAGACATTTACAGTTAACAGTTTTGAACTGAAATACAGAGGTTCATTTTTAGTTTTGAAGCAGTTGGCATCCACTTTAAAAACAGACAAGACAAAGAAAAGGGTCCATACACTCATCTTCACAACAATGTACCATTAATGTATGTAAGATACGTCAAAGAAGCGCCATATATGTTATCGCATAGGACAGGGACACACCTAATAATCTCACTCGACATTATCAAACAAATGGTACTCCATATTGCTTAGGAACACATAGAAACAAATTCCTCAAATAAATGAGTTGGAAAAATTGGTGCTAGTTTGTTGTTCTTTATTATGATATGACACAGCTAAAATGGCCAATCATGGTCTTTGCAACGTTCTTTTAACTCTTTAGTACAATTAATAGATTTTTATTGTTTTTTTTAGCTTCGTTTGTGGGTAATTCGAGCTGATGAGGGGAAATCCTAGAGTGGCTAACTGGGTAATCAGAGTTGTTACATGCATCTTACGTTATCAGGCTAAGTTTAAAGTGTTGGGGTAGGGTAGGGTAGGGTAGGGTTGGGTTGGATTGGATTGATGGGTCAGGTTCAGGGTGCTGGGGGTGGCACCGGATGGCTCGATGCTCTAATCGTCCTCCTCGTCTTCCTCGTCGCTGTCCTTCATCGAGATGCCCGCCATGCCGCCCTCCCTGACAGAGGCAGTGGCTTCCTCCAGGGTCAGCCGGTTCCGTACCGTATCGTACGACTTGCTGTTCAGTGTAGAGTCAAGAACGCCTTGCAGCCTAAAATCTCGGTATTTTTTCTACAAGAATGACAGATATCAGCCGGCATTGTACCTTCTTCTTTTTTTTCTTCTTCTCAGTACTTATTTGCCCCTGAATGCTAAATAATACCCATATGTCAAACAAGACCAGAAAAAAATTGCAAGATTTGAAAATTCTACACAATACCAATAAATAGCTGATATTATCATTCTATACTATTTTGTCTAAATTCGTTCATTTAAAATTAATCACTTTAAATGCTGCAAGTGAATCTAGGAAGCACAACATTATAATGTACAGTATGAAAAATGGATTCGCAGTGTTATTAAATTACTATTAAGCTTAACTTTAAGTCAGTGTTAGACATCAGCAAAGGTAATCCAAAAAGAGAGGGAATGAACATGCATAAATTGATATCTAATATAGCGAATATTCAATAAATCTACATTTAAAACTCAGCCAATGAATGATATGGAACCAATATTGTTTCTAAATTAATTTTAAATGAGTTTTCCTTTTAAATGCTGCAAGTGAATTTAGAAGCACAAAATGATATGTACAGCATGGACAATGGATGTTCATGTTGAGATTTGCAGTGTTATTAAATTATACTGAGCTTAACTTTGAATGTTAGATGTGTCAATATGGGAAATGAGCATGCATAATTTAATAATAATAATATCGCAATAATATCGCATAGCACATTTCCAATAGAACTAAATAAAATAAAAAAGTAAATAGAGGAAGCACAATATTAAGATTGACAGTATGAAAAAATGTATGTTCACGTTGAGATTTCCAGTGTTATTAAGTTAAAATTGTGCTGCAAAGGTAATCTAAATGTAAAAACAGGGGAAATGAGCATGCATAATTTAATATCTAATATTATATAGCGAATATCCAGTAGACCTAAATTAAAAAACACGGCCAATTAACGATATGGGACCAATATTGTGCATCCCTAAGCGAGACCTAAACCACAGATGAAATCTAAAACAAGACAATGTGGTTTTACCTTGACTAGAATCTTATCACTCCAGCTTCAGAGCATAAACAATTCCATGTATGTTAGAAAGAAATACCTTTACAATCCTGATGAGGATTTTGAGTTGATAGACATGAAGCTGTTGTTCCATGCGCTCAGTCAGCCAGGTCGCCAGCAGATTCATAGTGGCTGTATACCATTGCTGCAAAGCACAAAAACACAGCATTCTCCAGCAAAACACAGACAGACAAACAAACGCATGCAAAAGACCAGCAAGTGTAGACATACAGTTACAGCCACACAGGCAGACATAAGTAATCGAACAAAACACGTTACGCACCCCATTCATACACACACACACACATCTGATAACAACATTTACAGGATCACACCCTCACTTAGAACCAAGGTTAGTCAGACAATTTGAAATTAATTTCAAGAGCCAGCAGTACGACCATCTGAAAAAATAAATCATGCATTAGAAAACTGCATAATTAATAATTAAACAATTACTTAATCTGCCCTACATTTACCGCTTAGCCTGTAAGGTTCAAACGACTGCTTAAATAAAAGCCTTATTCAAATCAAAAGTCTTTAGCCTTAGAAAGCAAAACGAGCAGAAAATAAATGATTCAATTCAATGCTTTCCCCCCTTTCACCATTAATCATACTTAATGTTATAAAACAGCACTTGTGTATGAATGACTGTAAATTGAAAAGTTTAAAGAACCCAAAAGCAATTCCCCAAGATGCAAAAAACAAAACAAAATTAATGCAACCACAATCAGAATTCTCCGAAACAAACTAATAAAAAAAGTGAGAATACGGCACTTGCAGGCAAAAGTGTTGTACTGTTATCTTAAACCATGTTTATCTTTATGTAAATCGCTAAATCTGAGAACCATGCATGTTCAGAATGACCTAAATGCTTTGTAGTTCCAAGAGAACAGCACACGTGTGGTTCAATGAATGATGTAAACTATCTAGAAGAGTAAGTGCTGTATCCTACTTTATATGAATAGATCAATCTGGGAATTTTGAAGTGGGCTATTATCAGTTCTCAAGAGGTACAAATAGCCTTCACTGTTTAACGGAAGGCTTGCCAATTCATCTTTAAGTTTATAGGTATTGTACACGTGATTGCTTGATATGTGATCGTGTGGATTAAATCCGATTTCTTCTTGAATTAGGGTCATTTGATTGGCGATTTCTTGGTTTTGGCCTGTCCACTTCAAAGAGGTGACTGGTCGGAGCGTGCAGTGCATGCAGAGAGTGCAGGAGAGTGTACAGGGCTGAGAGCTGTGTGTGTTTTGTGCATGAGGTGGGATTTTTAGGAGGTGGGTCATGCTAGAAGATGTACACAGGAAGATTATTTGATTAGAACTCATGCCACTCGACAGAATGTGATCAAACATCAGGACATTTAGAGATAAGTTCCACTTTGTCCTAGAAGGAATGCAGAATGATTCAGGATGCTGTCTTAGGGTTAGGATAACGTGAGTACAAAGTGTTTAGAGAGGGAGAATGTAATGTAAATGAAATAACAGACATACAGAAATGTAGTTGCATGCAACCAAAATCTGTAAGACAAGTTGCATAATAGAAAAGAAAAGAAAAAAACACCACAGTTCCCCATTCAGACCATTATACTAAGAGAGATATATTCAGCTTGTAAGATAGAGGGTTGTAGATCACGTTGATGTTCTAGTCCCAAGATATGGGATTTTTTTATTTGACTATTTTTCCTCAACAAGCCACGCAATTTTATCATTCATGTCCATACACTGAAAAAAAAAATGTAGTGTAGGATTTACATTGAAACATGTTTCACTGAGAAATAGAGGGTATGCACGTGATGTCACCGTTGGCCGTTACTGTGGTTACGCCCACTGAGTGGCAAAAACACTGAGCGACAACATTGGTTTTTCACATTTATGGGAAAGGGCTTTGAGATTGACTGTACAAATAGATTTGTCAAGAAATCTGACGTATATTTTTTTACAGAAAAGAGAAGAAAATGGATTGCTGCAATTCATAGAAACAACTGGACTGCAGGCAGCGAAACGCGTATTTGCATTTATCATTCTGTGTCAATATGTTGAATTTTGGGGTAAAATCATAACCTATATATTGTACTGACAACTCATCAGTTAAATATTTACCATCTTATATTCTGCATGATTTGATGTTTTTAAACAAGCACTGACAAAAACTAAAAATTTTAGGGCTGGAAGAAATGACTATATATATGTATATATAACATTGATATAAGTGATCACCTGGATTTAGACCTACCTATATTGTATTTATATAAAGCATTCACAGGTAAATTTGCTTTATGGATTTCCCCAGCTTTGAAATCAGGCTCATATAAATGTCAGGAAACACGATTCCGGGCTGCATGTCAATATCAATGGATCACTGGATGTTGGGCAAGTTGTAAGGAACACTATATGGAGTCCAAACTTTAGTTTAAACATATACTCGTTTGTTTTACTCAGGTTTTTCGCAGTTTCCCCTATTAAATCCATTCATGCAGCAGCTCTTTTGCCACCCAGTCCGTATTCCGGCAGGAAAGTGACGTCAATTCATAGCCTCTATTGCTAATTTCACTGAATTAAACATGACATTTTGAAGGAGAATGACTGAAATAGCATTTTCTTGTAAAACGTATTATAATAATACTTATTTACAACTTCGAAAAAATCTATTTATACAGTGTAGCACAAATTATGTTTACGTAAACTTTAAGTTATATACACTTTGAGTTACAAATGCTTAAAATGTAACACTTTGGGTAAGTGGTTTGTTAAAAAATCTAATCCTGAATAATGAAAGAATTAGCATTTAATAGTGTCTAATCAATCCTGGTAATTGTTTTTGACGTATAGCCCTCAGCTGAATATGCCTTTGACAACTGACCTCATAAAACCCCACTGAACCTTACAAAATCCCACAGTTTCAGTCTGTTTGACGCAAATGTTTAAGCCAGAATTCACTTAAAGCAAACTGGAATGACTCAGTGAATCATTACATTCACAAAACATGCATGCATTCTGTTCTTGCCATTAAAATGTTCAGTATCAATTGTTACTAGATGGCAGCTGCCATTCTAGATTTTACTATTTTAATAATTGCTTATGATTTCATGCCTCTAAGCCTTTCACTGATGATGACTAGTTTGGACAGAATACTTGGGAGGACATTTTAACATGGCCAGACTGAAACTATAGAGCAAAAACAGGAGGAATTATGCCAGATTCATTGTGGGTCTTTGAGGTTGGATGTTAGATGCATTATTACAAACTTAGTGTGGAGAAAAATAAATAATGCACATAACAAGCACTACATTTTAAATACAAAAGGCAGATCAACAGGCATGCATAAGATGTGTGTCACAAATGTTCCAAACACAAGCAAGTAAAGCCGCAAAAAGCTACGCAATACACTTCTTAACAGTCAAACAGACACTCATACGCACATACACACTTTTTTCCCACAATATTCTGCTACATACGACTCATTACAGTATGGTATGATACACAAATAAATGTTCAGACGCACATTTATACTGGAAACAAAACAGAAAACGAAATAATAACAATAATCCCTTACACACACTCGCGTATCCAAAACAACAACTGGCCCACACATCTGTTACATTTCTAAAATATATAAACACACATGTATGCCATTGTGTAACGAAGACACATGTTCACAAAATCACAAAGGATTATTTTTCTAAATCGAACAGTGCTCTCTTCTCTAAAATTAGGGCTGTCAATCAATTACAAATTTTAATCGAATTAATAACATTCACTGATTTAGATGCAAATTAATATTTGCTGAGAAAGGTCGCCAAATAAAGTTAATTAAAGCAGTGGGGAATTGTTTTTTTGGAGTTGCAAAAAAACATTAAACTGACATTATAAGCTTGAATTGCTTTGATGGTTTAAAAATCCCTTATTTCTGCATCGGTTAAAGTACTATTATTTAAATATTTTTTATTAATAACATAATTTTTATATTATTAAATAATAATAAATGAAAATGAATATGCCCTCTTATTTCTCTATGCTTTCAGGGCTTGACATTAACAACCGCCAACCTGCCATTTGCGGGTGGATTTCAGCTGTGGCGTGTAACACAGTCACTTCCACTAGCCACTTTGGCAGGTTGAATTTTATTGTAGTCTTCTCAAAAGGTTGCACATTATAACTGCGCAATATTGCGCAAAATAAAGCAAAGTTGGCTTGACGTTGGACATTCGATATTTGTGATTTTAGGGATCGTCTCTAAAGTTACATACAACATTGGTATACACGTTTCTAACTTCAATAGCATTTGGAGAGGATGACTCTTACAGTCATAAAACCAACTGTAAAGTGTTCATCTAGGTGTCAGGTATGATGCACACTTTTTAGATTATTGATATTTAATTAAATAAACTGTTAAATCACATGAAAATATGTATTTCACTGGGTACTGTATGGGCTCATACACAAAATATGCTAGATTTAAATATATCATAGATGATAAAACACTAGGGGTGTAACGATTCGTTTTAACAACGATTCGATTCGTATCACGATTTGAGGTTGTCGATACGATTCAAGGACGATTTTGGTTCATTTAGAACGATACGATCCGAAACGATTCAGTGACCTGAAATCGATTCAGTAACTTTTTAGCCAAAAATTGTGTGATATCTGGATACTGGTCAGTGCAGGTGAAGTTTCCTAGATTCCTGTTGTTTCTTGTAAGGGAATCAGGTATCAATTAATTATGGATATAAACAAACAAGTAAACAACAATTAATGGCAAATGCATTCAAATTTTATTTGAATAAAGTGCAACCAACAGTTTAGGTTGAATTAACAGGAAGTTAACCTTTTCTGCTCTCATTTTCAATATTCAATACATTTTCAATAAAAGCACAGTAAGTGCAACCAACATTTCAACAGTAGGTTAACCTGCTACTTCTGCTTTTGTTATCCAACATACTAATATTACAATATTAATATCAAAGATAAAGTGCAACTAACTTCTCTTCAGGTTTAATTAATAGTAGGTGTACCTGTTACTTTTGCTGTTGTTTTTCAACATTAAAATAATACAAATACAATATTAATATCAAAAATAAAGTGCAACCAACATTTCTTCAGTTTGAATAAACTGGCTGAACCTGCTACTACTCTCAGTTTAATAAACAAACAATATTTAACAAAAGATAAAATGTAACCAACTACTCTTCAATGACTCTACATATTTCTTTTTCAAAAATATCAACATGATCTGACCGCAGAACACTTCTCTGTGTGTTCACTATGTTGCCAGCAGTACTAAAAACTCGCTCTGCTGGCACACTGGTCCCAGGAATGCAAAGGTAACATTTAGCAAGGGTTGAAAGTACAGGTAACACGTTACTAACTTAGCTCTTTCTCCTGGTGACTTGATAATTTCTCGCTGGTTGGCTTCTCCTCTGCCATACGCCATGCTGTTTTGTTTTCTTAGCGCTGCTGCTGGTGCGTGCGTTGCGATGATGTCACAGATAGGCAGACTGAATCGAGTAACGTTTAACGCCTTTATCATTAAAAGTGCTAAGAAAAAACATCCATTTAAAGTCTGACGTGCTTAAATCCAATGCGTTATTTCCTATGATCGATACAATCGATTGATTACCTTTTAAAACGATGTTAGATCGATATATGTCGTCCGGAAGGCCAACTTGCCGAGCACAGATCGATGTAGTTAGATCGTAGGAAAATAAATCGATACATCGATGTAGTAGATGAATCGTTACACCCCTATAAAACACTGATCTATCATTGATGGAGAATAAATTATATTTACACCAAAAAATACTTTTTTTTCAGACTGTTAGTGTATCTCTGTCGAGAATAGATGAAGGAGCTTTACACGCAATCTTATCAGAACTAAATAGACCTATTTTCATACATTTCATGTAGACTTGATATGGGTGTGTACAGTGGTCATTTACATATAGCTAACAACAAAATTGTGGCCTGTGAAAATGCTGAGTGGCTAGTAACTTTGGAAAACCACTAGCCACAGTGGCTGGTGGTCAAAAAAGTCAATGTCAAGCCCTGCTAATATATATTTAAAAAAAACTGTGTGTAATGTCACATTTTGGGGATTTAAATAAATTTCACACGTTTGAGAGCACTGTCATATAAATAATCCACTTGGTGACACTTTGCCTCTTAAACAAGAAACTGCTGTGAGCATAAAGTCCAACGAACGTTAGCTAAGACAACACCAGAGCACAAAGGTCCAATGCATCGTGGCTAATGAAACACCAGAGCACAGAGAGCTGGAACAGGAAGTCACAGCAATGAGACATTAGGGAGCTGACTGAAAGCTTCAGGTCATGATTGGCCTTATGTGTCTGGATGTAAGGTCTCCAGGCTCGGCACTCAAAATGTGACTTATCCCTCATATGCCCCATTGTTTTGCCACATTTTGGATGGGCCCTCCTGTTAGGCACGGAGGCTACGGCATCTTACTTACATCAAATAATCTCTCTATATACACCTCCTCATTGACCTTATCTCTCAGAATGTCCTGAGAGTGACGGACAAAGGTCACATAGCCATCCGCGACGTCCATCCCTGGTTTCTGTGAAAGGGGGTCGTAAAGAGAAAAAGTTAGTTTTGCAGAAAATAGATTTGAAAAAAGGAGCAATATCACTGAAGGCATGTTGCATTTTTTTATACTCACAGGGACATCCACATATTTTGATGCTGCTTTCACCTGAAATGAATAAAAAGTCCCTTCAAGGTGCAAATAAGTTTAACACCTAAAGACATTTTCAGACAGTATATACAGTAAAGCTCAGTACCACTGTCATATTGAGATACAGAAAGAAAAATTACTAGAGGAATATGAAAGAGATCATTCTTACCGTGAAGGAGAGGAAGGAGGAGAAGAGGGTTCCCTCATCATACCTGGAGATCTTGGCAAGTACGCTCTCCAGAATGATCACAAACTGTTCAGATGGCACAAAACCAATAACACAATGACCAAACAATTCAACCATACTCGTACCAATCCAGTAATGTCAGCCATTTTCTCAAAACGTACCTTTGCCACCAAAAAAGAAATCATGTCTTTTACACTCTCTTCAATAAGTTCATCGATTTGAGAGTGGTACTGTTTCTAAAAGGTGGAGACAGATTTAAATACTTAGACAAGCTTACACAGTGCATATATAAATCCTGTGTTCACTGTACAGCTGTTTGAACCAAAGATAATTCTATATACTGTAGAAATAGAATGGTCCACTCCAGATTTATCTTAAAGGTGCAGACGCCTACGACTAAATCCATGCTTGTATGTCACAAAATATACTGGTTTATACATTAAAACATGCAGCCTTGCAAAAGAAATACTAACTAATTGGGTTGACCAAACATGAAATTGTAATTAATGGAGAACAAAATATGGTTTCTCTCATAGTTTTTTAAATATATTGTACAATTCTTTTGGAAAAGAACATATTCTTTACAAACTTCTGATTCTATGAAAGTATTCTCATAAACAACTGAATAACGTTATTAAATCGCAGAAAAAGTTTCTGGCATGCCCGAGGCATTTCTATCACAACAACCAGAAAAAGTTTACCTCCTGGCCCATTTCCATGGCACACAGTTTAGCAGACTGGTCCTTGGCGTCCACCATCACATTGAACATGGTGCATAAGGACAGTGGGATGCGGAAGTCTGTGGAACGGCTGCTTTTGGTCAGCTTCGATTCAAACGCTGACTTGGTGCTGTTGACCAGCAAAGGGTGTGAAATAGATGAGTCATCTTGCATTAAATCTCATTCATATCTAAAAGACGTTTTAAATCTTCATGTGTACCATCAATCATTTTGAGTCTGTTTAGTTACGAGATACTATTTTACCGTTTAACGCTCGTCTCAATCATGTCACTTGACATGAGCTTCATACGGTTATCCAGGTGTTTGGCAAACTCTTCTTCGGGCCAATGCAGGTCCCTGATGAAGGTCTGTAGGGCATCCAACTTCCAGAACAAATCTTCTGATGTTCCTGAGCCATTGCTGCCAGGTATAGTAAGACATTAGATGTCAAGAGTTCAAGATATTCAGGTATTAAGGAAGATGCAGAGTATCTAAGACTTTAAGATCGCTTTATTTTAGCCATACACCAATTGGCAGTCCTAAAGTTTGACCCTCAGAAATGGAACGAGTCATCACAGGGATTGCACAATCAGTGCATGGCAAAATAAAAGATAGGTGTGTTTACGAAACACATCAATAACCTCACATTTTTGCGTGGTTATTAAACCTTGTAGAGCTGACCGAAATTCATGCATCGTTTGCTCTGTCAACTTGCTCTAAAGGAGAGGGGTCTGGGAATGTCATGGTGAGAGAAGGCTTGCACAGGTACAGTTGCAAACTAACAGACGTTAAGCAAGATGGTGCTTTAAGATGAAGCCAATGCTCTTAATGGCATCTTGGTTACCTAGTAGGAGAATCAATACTCCTTGGGGTTAATGTTAAAGACGTCTCGCAATATAATTCTCAGAGAGCTGAACCCAAAATGGATGCCATTCCAAAATGGATGCAAATCATGCCATTCCAAATTCATGACTTCCTTGGAACACAAACGATAATATTTTGAAATAATGAAAGTCAATGGGGTCTAAAACATGAGTTTCATTGTGTTGACAAAAAAAAAAAGGTTTGGAAGTACATGAAGAGAGTAAATAATTTTTCATTTTTGGCTGAACTATACATTTAAGCCAAAATATTAAAGTAGGTAAAAGGCTCTCTCTCACCACCCATGCCCACCAAGACTAAAGGAGCTCCCAAGATCAAAGCACACCATGCAGTCGACTCTGAGGACGCTGCCATCCTGAGTAGAAAGATGTGTTGTAAAAGGCCAGGGAAGAGTTAAAACATAAGAGTGAATCATGCTGCTATCTTGGTTAAGTTCAAGAAATGTAGAAATGTAATTTTAATTTCAATTCTAAAATGGGTATGATTCAGCGATCCACTGTAAATGTGATGGCGTTCTAGTGTATTTGTTGAAAAAGAAGCCCACTCTGATGTTTAAACTCTTTGGGTGTTAGTTTCTCCTGCCTTGGATGCCAGCTGCACTGAAGTAACGTCTACTTCAGAGCATCAGCTACCAACGCAGTGACAGAGCTACGACCAGGCAGGGAGTTCCACCAACCCACACCCACTGGTACCTTCCACACAGAACAAAACCTAATGTCTCTTAACTATGTAGAACACCTTTCTGTCTCAGCTATTCTCAAGGGAACATTTTTCTTACCATTGACATTCTCATGATTCTACCAGTACTTCTGAATAAAGAATTAACAAAACCTAATGTTCCACTTTTAGAAATCACTTACTAAAAGAGAATAAAATCGTAGCTAAATATTGGCTACAATGGGCCCTATTTTAACGATCTGAGCTCATGGTCTGAAGCGCATGGCGCAGGTGCACTTATGGCGTTTCTGAATCCACTTTTGCTAGTTTAACAATGGAAAAAATGGTCTGCGCAAAGCGCGTGGTCCAAAAGGGTTGTACCTAGTCTATTAATGAGTCATGGGTGTGTTGAACACTTCTCCAGAGAGGAATCATTTTATTTTTTAATATTTAAAAATGTTTGTGTGCTGCTGCGCGTCGCTGTGTGTGTAACAAGCAGAGTGTACGCGTTGTGCACCCGCCTATAGGCGTACATTACTCATTTTAAATAACACAAAAAATACTGCGCTATTGACTTTAGACCAGGTTTTTGTTGGTTAATGGCGCAGTCTATTTCAGTTGCCTCAAAATAGAAACGCCTGAACACACTTTGTTTTCAGACCAGCACGCCCATAAGCAAACATATGGACGTCCATTTGCTATTTAAACGAGGTGCTGGACATGAAAATGGTAACTGCGTCGGGCTAAAACTAGCAAAAAACACTTGCGTTGCGCCTGGCGTCGCATTGCGCCGGGTGTATGATAGGGCCCAATGACGTTGGTAAGAAATAGGGAACGAAAAATCTACTTTTTTAAATAACTGAATACTAAGAGGAGAAATGAGAGGGATAACTAGAGCTTTATACCATAATGAGTTGTTTACTTATAGTTTTAGTCGAAAATTAATAGCTGTCGGTCAACATGTCTTAGCTTTAAGGCCATCTATAGTACTTGCTATATTGTATGAATTTTATAGAATTGTATTTAAATAAAACACTATTGGCTTGACTGTAGGTTTGGGTTGCAATCCAGATCTCACCACCACAGTCTAACCTCAATGGCATGCACATTGAGGAAAATGAAGAGCTTTTCAGTTCTCATTTCAAATAACAAAATCTTTAGAACCCTTTGCAGGCTACTTGACATGAGAATGATTCTAGAGGCAAGTCTTCTTGACTTGTAGTTATCCTATATATAGCCATGATCTGAGTGCCATTTAGCTATTGACAAATTTAGCAAATATCTTGCAACGCAATAATGCTTAACCGCCGATAAGTTAACTAACCCCACTCAAAACATTTTCATGCCAAGAAGACTTTTGAATGCATCAGATCTCAGGTAAATGCATTGAATACACACTCAGAGTCATAAATAGCAGCCATCCAGGACGGAGTGGAAAAGCTAGGCATTTGTGGAAGGTTAACAGATAGTCCTGCTACTGGCACGGGAAGATTTGGTACTTTGGGAATTTGAAGGTTCACATTTGGTAGATTCACATTGGGCAGATTACTTGTTAAACTCCTGCAGAAACAGACAAAAAAAGAAACAAAAAAATTCCATAACAGTGGCAGTGTGGAATGCTGCAAATAAGCAATGTAAGACATACAGTACAAAAAATTGAAACTGAGAAATGGAGAAGACCATCTTTACACAAAGAGCAGACACATAAAAACTGGTCATTAAATGTATGGAGGGAATCTACAGCACATTTAAACAGAAGACCTGAGTAGAAAGAAACTTGTGGTCGATAATATAGACAACAGCACACTTATATAAAAAGGAAGTAAAAGCAGAATTTTTCCACAGCAAGAACAAACAGCAGCTTGAAAGATTTGAGGACGGTGGTGGGGTTTTACACATACAAACAGACAGCAAACAAATGAAGGAAATCATACTGACATATTTCTCAAGGGGCATCAGCTTAATTGACAGAAGAGTATCGTGTTAGGCTGGTAATATGAGTAGGCTGTATCTTTTCTAAATATAGCAGATCATCTAAATATTATCTGTTCACTGGGATCTGGTTCAAAATGATTAAAAATCAACATGCAAACCAAAATCAAGCATGACAGAACAATTGATTAGGAGATAAAAAGCATTTTGTTTAAAGCGCACAATATGAGGGTTAGTTCACACCAAAAAAAAAAGAGATGGAAACACTGACTGAAACTATCCTGATAGATTGTGGACTTTGTGAACTTCCTCTGATGTTTGGCAGCTTTCACATGTAAGCCATGTTTAAGGAGGTCACTCTACTTAGAAAAATGAATGATAACGGTTCCAATGGCGTATGCAAACTGGTTTTAGACTTTACCTTAGAAAACTAACTGGATACTAAACGGTTTCATCCAATTAACTGCATAGATTTTTCAGAGAACAACATCTGTCAAAGGATGAGGATATTCCTGCACCTGCTGCTATCTCAAGAATATTTTTTATATTCTATATAGTTTTTTTTGGTGCTGTTTTTCTCCTGAAATGCCCTGGCTCCCGGTCACCGCACACATTGTTGAGAAAGTGGTGTCTTACTTTACAGGCTCCCATGACTCCCGCTCAAATCCCCTGTGAATGGACTGAGCGATGGAGGACTCCATAAGATCCACATATCGCACCACAAGAGGGGCGTACAGGTCCTGCAGATGTTTGTGAAACTTTCCATTACACAGGTGATCTGTAAAAACAGGAAAAATAACAGGTTATGAGAGCAACATACACAACTTTTACATTATAATAGCTATTTTACCCAGAGTTATAACACTTTTACTTTCAAAAATCTTAACTAAGAGATGGAAGAAGTGCTTACAGTCATTACGGAGGAAATCATTTAGAAGTTGAAAGAGCGGGAAACTGTCCCAGCTCTCAGGAGACTGGATCTCAAGAGCAGCATCCATATCAACACCGTAGAGCGACAGGAAGTTCTCAGCGTGCTCAGTCATCAGGTCTGACCACCATGCAAAGGCCTTGATAGTCCAGTAAAGGAAGAAAGAATGGAAAAAGAAGCAGAGAGTTAGAAATCTAAGTGTATAAGGTCATCTCAGGCAAGAAAACGATTGTAAACTGGTTAAGGGTCCGCCATATGATATTTCACATGTTCACTTTGTAAATCTATTTGTAAAGTAACAGCCCTTCATTTGAGCCATAAGGTTGAAATAAGAGTTTTGGTCTGAGTGCTTCATATTTCACTTTAGTGTTTGAGGTCATAATGTTAACTAAATAGATAAGGCATTCAAGTAACCAGTTTACAAGGGTAAAGGTAAAAAGTTTAGCATTATGGACTTACATTAAACCATTTATAAATTTGCAACACAGAAAATTCTACTATACATCTTTCAAAACAATGTCTAAATATTGTGAAAAAACATTTCACCGTAAGAAGAAATGTATGAATCTTTTATATAAAGTTGCATATCTCAAGAATTCTGAGGCCCTCTAAAGTAAACATGTTAATCAAAGTAAGAGAAAAACAAAAATTCCTTTTATAAGAGGGCCTGTCATTCAAATCTAAAAAATGACGATACACCTTAAATCTTGTGTTGCAAATGTTTGTATATTTGTGATCAGAGGTCATTCCATTTTTCCTATATCAGCTCAATTCCCAGTGGAGTCAAGATGCCAGAGGAGGTGCAGTTCTCATGCAAGTGAGGTAGAAATCCCTGCATGCTTTTGCCCTCCAAATGGAAGATGTAGTTCAACCGTTCACATCACTGCATCCCTACCGTCGGGATGGGGATGTGTCTTGCGATCATGCAACATTGCCGTCCCTGATACGCCAAAGACTGCAAGCAAGCAGCAGGCTTCTTTACTTGGCAAAGCATATGGTTTGATGAATATTTCTTCTTTAATCTCTTAAAGTGACCATAAATTTTGGGCCTGTAGTGGGGTATTGAGCAGGAGTTTCTTGGATCAATCAGGCTTACTTGCAGTCTTGGCATGAAACACTTTTCTTCTAATTAAAACAACCGACCAGTGATAAACCCATTCAGGGATCTGATCAGCCTTTTTAAGAGGCTTAATCCTTCCCTTCGGTTGCATGCTACGTCCTTTTTTTACCCCTCTAAACCCACAGCTTCAAAGAGCCCCAAAACTTTTTTTCCCAAATGTGCTCTGCTTCAAAGGGATAGCAAGCTCTAAGACCAGACTTACCACAGCACTTACCTGCATGCTTCATAATTAACTCTTGAAAAAGCTACTTGGTTCATAACGTTAGCACATAATATAGCATTTGCTAGTGGAGCAGGCCAATGCATATGGCTGAGCTTAACCAGACAGACAAGTAGAAAGTGGGGTAAAGAGACACCAAATCCAAGCAACCCATGAATCCTTCCCCAAGGCCCTTCTTGCTAATCTGGGAGAGCGAGGTAGGTGTTAACATTAACATACTGATTGAATGCAAAAATGTACTGTAAATTAAAATCAGCAAGATAGGGTCCTGGGAAGAGGGCTATGTTATGACATTGGTTTGGTCATTTCGAGGGGTTGTTAAGTGTTAAGAGGTCTTCACGGGTCCACTTCAATCAAAAAACTCGATGTCCGACCCGAGACCTGAGCAGGTTCGGGTCTAAAACTTTGACGAGTGCCTTTCGACACGGGTCACATCGGATATTAGTAGCCTCTGGGTAATTTTAAACTTTCTATTATTTGTTTCATGTGTTTATCAATATATTATTTAAAACAAATATACATCAATATGTGTTATATATACTGTATATAACTACGTAACTAACGTAAATGGATCGGAGAATTAATTTCACCAAGAAATAAGGTTGGAAGATGGTAATACTTTTAAATCTACACCTGCTGTGGTGTTTCTAATTTGTTGTCTCTGATTTTAGCCTGTGTCAAACCAGGTTGAAAAAGTAACCACTTACCACTGGCATGCAAGCATGTGCAGACGTCGGGTTTGAAAGAATATTGTCTGAAAAAGTTATGGTTGGACTCAAATTTTATTGGGTCTGTTTCGGTCGAGTTTCTCTTTTTTAAAAATCAATTTATGCACGTCGGGTTCAGGAACGAATTGATTCAGGTTTGGTAGGACCTGAGAAGACCTCTAGTTCAAGTACACTAGCAGAAGGGAACACGCCTAATTGGGAAAGGTTAGGGTGGCACAACTAGTGTGGCGGGTGGGTAAATATGTAAACATTTCCCTCTGGAAGCAAAGGAATCATTGAGCATTGACCTTGCCAGTGGGGGACACAAGCCTTTCAAGAAGTTTGAAGGGAGATTTGACAGGCACAATGCTGAGGAATTAAGACAAACCCATGTCGGACGCGGCAAAACATTCCCTCACGTTGTGAGGAATGGGACATTACAGGGGAAGGGAATCCTTCATAGCTCATGCACAAGCCAGTAATGGGCTTTTTTCATTGCATTCATTTTAGCCACATACCTCTTTTCCCTGCAACAACACCATGGAGTGAATGGTGAGGAAAAACATGAACATGTAGAGAGTGATGTATGTGCAAAGTGTTGATTATAAACAATTTTCTTCCAAAACTTTTGGATAAAAAGTCACAATTTAGAGATTGTGACATATAGTCACATTGTTAATTATCAAGTCGCAATAATGAGAAAACAAAGTCGCAATGGTGATATTTTTACTCTAGAAATGGCCTTTACATAGTTCTATAGTATGATGCCACCAGTTGGGCAGCAATGAAGTTCTAGCATTGATGTTTCACAAATGTTAACAGTATGATTTACAGATGGTTCTATCATAATGTCTTGAAGATAAAGTGCTTAAACTGAAATATTTTGCTCGTTTGTGCATTCTGATCAGTGTGTGTGGAGGGACATATTAAATTTCCCAGAAATCCAAGAGACCAAAGCTAAACACTTTATGTCAATTCCATCATGTTCTTTAAGCAACGTCTTGCCCCATCCACCCAGACATAACAGAAAAGCCCTTAACTGCGTGAATCGACATGCTTGAGGGAAAAGGTACACTATGTGATGACAACTTAAGAAAAAAAGAAACATGATACTGTACCGATTGGTCTCCTGTACTTGTGACCGCAGCCTGTTAAGCATATTCAGAAAGATACAGTAAATCTATAAATCTCAGGAAGACCATGGATTACCTAATACTTTAAAATGCATCTCGGAATAATGCCAATTATGCATTTGTTCTTAGAGTAGTAACTGTTGAAACAGACCAATTATTATAATTACGGCTGAAACCCGTACTTGGCTCACTATTTATAATGCATCTTCAGTTTTCCTTAGATTTCTTTCATAGGCATTCCAAAGGAATCTGTCTAACATTCAGAAGACAGAAACAATCTGTATTCTGAGGATTTCTTTAGAGTATCGATCCAGGGAAAGTGGTTTAGAGACCTGGATCTCACGGGAGAGTGAACTCTTTTTGTCTCACTAATTTACACTAATGCAAATTGCACTGTGCAAACTGCCTTTTTTGATATAAGAGAGGAGCCACTGGCCCTTTAAAATCAACCCTATTTTGTACTAGATAAAGAAAAAAGAGAGTGAACGTAAGTGAAAGAGAGAGCGAGTCCAGACTCACCTCTGCGTGGTGGTCCTGGTTCTGATGTAGAACCTCAATGACTAACTCCGCCAGGCGGATAGCATGCTCCAGTTTTTTAGCAGGCGTAGCTAGGTTAGCTACATTCTCTGGAGCACAATGGTGGGGAGAAGGAGGACGGTTAATATTACAGTGGTCGGTTAATATATTTATTCTATGAATCTGTGATGTCATGAGCACTACAATGCAGTCTGAAGAAGCTAAGGTCATAACTGAGCATGCAGAAATGACAACACTGTTGATGACACTCATAACACTTCAAGAAAAGATGCCTAACTGATGTCAGAGACACTAGAATGCTCCTGTAAATAAGTTATTTGTAATCTTTGAGGCGAAAAAAAAACCTTTGCAACTAAATTGGGGTTCAAAAGTCTTGAGACCACAAGCATTTTTCTGATTTAATATATATTTTGTCATTACAAATGCTATTATCAACATAACTGATATCAATACAAATGAACATCAAATTTCTTAGTATTTTGTTTAAATGGAGAAAAAACATCTGACCCTTAAATTTGAACTAAGTTGGTCAATGTCACTCACAAATGGCATAATTTTGCAGAAGAAATGCAGAATCATTACTAGGCCATATTTATTTCACATCATAACCCTAAAACTTTCATTCCAAGCGTAAATTCTAGATATTTAATGTGGACACAGACTTTTAGACCCCACTGTATACTTATCTATCTCGGTATATTACTATAATTAGTAGGACTTCTCATTTAAGGCCAACACATGAGAGAAAGAGCAGACCAGATTGTCAGACATATGCAACACTTTGATGAAATGAGGACATCAGGACACACAATAGTGTTTCTGATTTTAACAAATAATCAACTTTTGTCTGAACAAGATGAAATGAATAAGACAGAAAACCAAAAGGAAAAAAAAGCTAAAGAAATAAAGTAAAATACCAACCAACTCAGCAATGCTGAGGTCTCCACTGAAGGAGAAAAAAATCTTTAATTCATTGACCGAAATGCTACTTCAGTCATGAAGGACATTACTTATTTATCATTTCGTCTGACTCTTTAATCTTGGTGTCTAGCGTGCGAAATGTCCACTTTTATGCCATTGGTTTATTGGTCTGTTAAATTTGTGGGTTATTAATGGGGTTGTGGGGTACTGTACTGAAATTTACTACACTGTGAACCATTAATATCTGATAGAAGCTCATTCTAACTCTTCCTAAGGCCATGATGTCATCAACACAACATGATAAAGTAATGGCAATGGATCTAATGATAATCTATGATTACCATTATCCAGATTTCATACTTTATCGATTTTCAATGTGTCCAAAATGTCAAATTTCTAAAACCAGGACTGGGAATTAAAGAAGCGAAATATCTTCTAGAAAAGGGGTTCTCAACTGGTGGGTTGTGACAAAAACAGTTTGCAAGTTCGGGAAAGTAAATTCCAAAGACAAAGCTAAATTCCATTTTCCCGCATTTTGTTGCTGATGTCAAATGTAGTGCGTACAAACTCTATGGTACTTTAGAGGACATTCATCTGTCACTGGATAGAGCCAAATTAGACAAGGCATTAGGCAAAGTTTCAACCTAAAAATAAATAAATAAATAAATAAAGTTTTGGAGTTTATATATTTTGGAGTAATATGACAAACATTTTGATACTTTTGGTGTAGGTTTACCACTTGGTGCCCAATGAAATATCAAAGTCCTGAAGCAAAACCAGTTGAGAACCACTTATTTAGAAAATCCATCGATGCCTAGATTCAGATATTCTTCCGTTGTCTTATTCCCAGTGCTTTAGAGAGAAACATTTGCAAGTCATTCTCCACTCACATTTTAACACATTGAAAAAAAAAACTGCCACTGAAATATTTGTGAAAGATAGTTTTACTTCTTCCAAGTCTGCATAATGTAACACCATTAGGCAGACTGTGTAGTGCTAAGAGGCTCGGTTTCAATTTCGGAAGTCATAATATAACACAAAATAAGTTTGTACCCAAATTTTGTGCATATATTGATAGAAGAATACTATCTTCACAAGAAAAGATTTGCACAAGGGTGGACCTTGTGTCATGGTGTATACAGGACTTTCAGACTAAAAAAGCTCTCTCTGTAATTGTGTCATGTGCATATGCCAGGATGTGTTGAAGGGGACAGGGGATGACGTCAAACATAGCTTCACCTGGATCCTTCTGATCCTTTAGAGTTTTCTCAACTTGAGAGAGAGAAGAGAGACAGAAAGAAAAAGAGAGTCAGAGCAACATAAGGAGAGGGAGAAATAAGGGAGAGAGAGAAGCGAGAACTGGAGGGAAAAGTCACTGCAGCATCCCTGGTCATTTTCCCCTTGGTTGCGCGCACTCCAGAGAATAAGTATGTATTTGATATAGAATAATAATAATAATAAAAAAAGTAATGGCAAATAAACAGATATTCACAAATGATATTTATAAATGTAGATATTTACCTGGAACGACAAGGACAAAAACACATAGCACAGTAGCAACTGAACGACGTACTGAACAAAGAGACAATAGCCATTGTTCGGTTGCACGACAAATTGAACACAGCTGTAGTAATCACGAACAAGACAAACTTGTGATGTTGGAACACGTAAGTTATAGCTCGTACACGTGTACTAACTCCTGCTCTCCCGGTAGCTCAGTCACCTGTTGATGTGTCTGGAACCCCCCAGTGAAACCACCTACCACACCACAGTAACGATATACACTCAGACAAAGTAAAATAGCGAGCAAAGTAAAAATGCATTCAAGTCACAAACAGGAGCTTCAACCAAAAATGAACAAGAGGAAGCAGAACGGATGCATCAGTCATGTCGTATTACAAACAGATGGAACATCTCTGCCAAAGAAATTGGAATCGGAACATTACGTATCGTTCTCTACTCAGTGTCTGTCATCTGTGTGAATATGGCAAAACAGAAAAGTTCAGAAAAGGATGCGACATGGAGGGTTGATTTGATGAAAGAGAGGTAAAGAATGAGGGGTGAGGAGTTGTTACTCACGGATGGTTAAATCCATCACTTGTGTTGCCAAGGAGTAGACAGGATGATCATACATTTCCCTCTTTTTTCCTAAAGAAAAAGAGGATTCCGGCATGCAAGAGTTTGGGGTCAGAGGAAAGGGGGTCAAGGGTCGGTTATGGTGAAGGGATGTCTTGTGTTAAGGGAAGTTCTCATTAAAGGTGCAGTGTGTAGTATTTATGAGGATCTTTTGACAGAAATAACTATGTTTTTAGAGGTGTATAAAGACCTTACATAATGAACCGTTATGTTTTTATTACCTTAGAATGAGCCATTTCTATCTACATACACCACGGGTGAAAATCGTCATGTTTCTACAGTAGCCCTAAACGGACAAACTTCTCTACAGGGTGCAAGTCACTCTCTGCTCTCTCTGAAGACGACATTTTTGTCCTGAGTCGGCCCCCGTAGCTTATCTAAGTGCTTTGAAAGGGAGGGGTGAGCGGTGGGTGATTGCAATTCACAACTTCATCACTAGATACCGCTAAAATTCCCACACTGCACCTTTAAGAGCAATAAAATCAGTTTTTGGAAAACAAGATGGTTAAAACCCTTATTCACAATCACCCTTAATTTCTCACTTAGAGACACCAAAAATGAAGAATAAAGTGGAAGTGGAAAACTTTTAAATGTGCACTACTGTACAAATGTTTGGGGTAAGATTTTTCAAGTAAGATTGTTTTTGAAAAGAAATGAATACTCAATTAGCGAGGATGCTTTAAATAGATCAAAAGTGACAGTAAAGACTTTTATATGGTTACAGATTTCAAATAAATGCTGTTCTTTTCAATCTCCGCAAGATTTTTAAGCATCACAGCTGTTTTTAACATTGGTGATGATAAGAAATGTTTTTTGAGCAACAAATCAGCATATTAGAATGATTTCTGAAGGATCATGTGACACTGAAGACATACACGTTTTAAAATAAATGCAGTATTGATAAGCATTTCTTTCAAAAACATTTGAAAAATCTTACCGACCACAAACTTTTGAACAGTAGTGTATTGTTCACCCAAATTAAAACTCTTGTCACTTGAAACACATCATTTTCTTTCTTCCATGGATTTCAAATTCCAACTGGTTTTATGTGAGTTTGATTGTGTTTTTGTACAAAACTTTTCAGAGCCGCCAGACACGTTTGTTGTATGGAAAAGGCCAGCAGACAGAGAGTGAAGTATCTCCTATGTGTTGTGTTCCACTAAAGAAAAGAAAACCATGTGCATTTCAATTGACATAAGGGTGAGTAATTGATGACAGATTCGTATTTGGATGAGTTATTATTTTAAGGAAATTGTGTCACTTTATGTCATCAGGGAACAAGCAGTCACGGTCCATTAGAAAGGCACACTTGTAAACAGATTCTGTGTTCAGCCATTTGTGACATTTGTATCATTGGTTTGTCACCTTGCTCGAAATAAGCGACAGGACCAGTGATTTGAGCATTCATTCAGAGAGATCTAAACACAAACATCCTCCTTAAAACCAGCCCACAATATCTTCTACTCCTCTACAAACAGAAACCCATCGTTATTGCCCATCTTTTGCTTCTTTTTAATCCTCTTTCACGCTTGTTGCCCAGCCTGGCATTGTTTCATGGATGCCTCCCTCTTTATCTAATTGCTCTTTCCCTCAACCTGTTTTCCTCTAATAGGCTCTTCCACCCTTCAACCGCTCCTTCCCACATACTTAATTTATTTCACCGCAAGATTCGTCCCCATTCCTGCATTCTTTCTATTCACTGACTCATTTTCTCCTCTGTAACCATTTCTCTACCCTGATGTCATTTATCATCCTGGTCTGAGCCATAATAATAGAAAAGAGAATGTGTGGAGGGCATCTGAAAAATGTCCAATTTCCAATCTTCTATGTTATCGCAACACATAGGAAATGGTCAGAAGCTCTTCTTTGTGTGGATTTGAATGCATTTTTACACACAAGTCCACAAAAGGAGAATGGACAAGAAGACATTTCAACTTTTCTTGAAAACAGAGAAAGAAACAAAAGCAGTAATTGACCTTAGAATAAACAAGAATATTATTTCAAACAAGACAGATGCTGCGTAATTCACGAATGTTTTCTGGTGTAAAATAAAATAATGCAGGCATTTCATTTTATATATAAATATATATATATATATCTTAAAAATCCCATATATATATACATAACTGCAAACCAACAAAATAAATCTACAATTTAAACAAAAGCTTAATTACCCAAACCTAAATTTATTTTCCTCTCACAAACTGAAAGTAGAAGAACAGATTATTTACTTAAAGCACATTATTCAAATATGGACCACAGTTGATGCAAGTAAATTGATTCAAATGAATGGAAAAGGAGTAAAAAAGTACAAAAGTTCCCTCCTGGTTCAAATCATCATACGGTTAAGTGCTTTAAAATCATAACGCTGTGAAAGAACAGGGTAATGCTAGTCACCTTCCACTCTGGCGTAGTCAGTGATGCGCTGGTAGTTAATTTGAGCTGCTTGCTCTAAGCATTTCCGAATGACAGCCTTGACTTCCTCCTGCGGAACTGGGGTCACAATGTCCTTCATAAGCACCTGTGAAAAAAAACACAAATCCGATTTTTTTTAATCTAGTGACAAAAATGTTGTTTTCCTGGTATGAATGAGTCATACTTTTCACAACTTTTTTTTGTTGTTGAAATAATGATGCATGGCAGAACAAGTAAACAGAGGCAGGTGGTACTGAACAAAATACCATCAATTGCTTCTCTTTTCCTTCTACTGCTGCTACTCTGAATCAATATAAGCAATGTTGTCATTACCCTCTCCAGCAAAGACAGAGTGGCTTTCAATGCTCCCTCAGGGCGACCAAACGGAAAGCAATACCTACAACAACAAAAATTGCATTGTGTCTGTGGAAAATCCTATACACCTATATTTTTGGATGCAATGGCGAGAAAAAAAAAAACAGAACGGTGTACACCAGTGGTTCTTAACTGATGGGCCGAGTACCAAAAATGGGTTGTTGACAGCAAGGTAAAAGACGCGCTGAGAAAAAATTAAACCGCATGCAAGTGTCTTGTTTGATTTGCACAGGCTATAATTTGAGCTCTGTTGTTGAAATCACATTGATATGTTTCTGCACATCTCATATTCAGCCTAATACAATATTTGGCCGAGCATTTGTTCTATGCACTAAGCTGGTAAATCACCTCTGTTGTTTGTGCGTTTACAAAATTGCCAATTTCCCTAATAATTTGCATATTGTTGGGACTATGCAGTCCATGATGATATGCTTTTTAATGTATGATTTTAAAGTGCATTTTTGTCTACTTTTGTAGACTAAACATTTTAATGAGATGTTGGATTGCACCCGATGTTCAATCGAACAATCTGTCATGAAACACGACCAAGAGAACCACTGGTGTACACAGTCTTCTTGCTATAGTACAGGCTGTGAAATGTTCAATAAAGGCCTTACGTTTACATACTCACCTAAAGTTTGTGATCTGATTCTCCAGAAGGACGCGTAATCGTTCCTTGATTTCCTCAAAGCGTTCTTTTTCTTCCACCGCAACTGTTCCAAGACCATCAGGCCTATTTTACAAGCAAAACATGCCATTATTTGCAAATTGATTAGGAAGAAAGATCCATTTTGAGCCAAGGCGAAAGTCATAAAAATCTAAAGAAAGTCTCAAACTGATTTATTATTACAACTAATTATATTATATATACTACATAATTGCTTTATAAAGCCCTGTATATTTTCAGTGAAAGCTAATCAAACCACATTAACATTTCAGTATGCAGTATATCACACTTGTAACAATAAAATACAGGCCTGGCACACTGAGCCCAGAAAGAACATCTAACCAGAAGCAATGTCTGGCTTTCTTAAATCTAATACACTGGCTCTAAATGTATTTGTTCCCAGCAGATGGGACCCTGTTGTGATACACTTGGGGGACATTGTTTCCAACCCATTTTTTTAATTTACTGCTATTGATGTCACAAAACTCCACTTGGGCATCATATTGCATTAAAATATATTTAATAGACACCTAGCTGCAGCAAAATAATAAATATACTTTCAAGTCAGCGGGAAGAGAAAGCTAAACTGACCATGCTGCACAAGTGCATACAGGCTTCAAAGGCAAATTGAATCAAAATTGATCCTAAAAATGCAGGATCTTGGTCTTATTGCAAAGAGAAATATGCCACATTATGCAATATCATGATGACTTTAAAGGAATAGTTCAGCCAAAAAATGTATGTCAAGGTTTATAGTTCTTTTTTTTTCTTCTTTTGCCTCGTGTTCCACTGAAAAGAAAAATATTTTGGGGTGAACTACAGTATGCTTTTAAGATATCCTAAGCTGTTTAAACAATTTCACCCTTTGTGAGATACATTTGCTGCTATTGCACAATGTTAAATATGATGCTGTTGATATGAATATATCCTTGATAAGCCCTCTTACCTTGCGCTTTCAAGGGCCAGCTGTGTTTTACATTTCCTCTTTTTTTTAGACTCCTTTTTCCCTCCTGACTTTGAGCCAGCCCCCTGTAACTCAGACCCCCTCTGACTATCAGGAACATGTAATGAATGAGCAACACAATGAGATTTGGAAATTAAAATAACAAAACAAGGAGAATGGAAAATGTAGTGGCTGAAAGAATACTGCTGAGGTTTGGAAAGTGGAAAAGAAATGAAAAATGATTGAGAACAAAAGACACAACAAATCAAACAAAATTTGGCAAAATTATAAAGAACATTCACATGGGAAAATATAATAAACTCTAAAGAAAAACTACAAAAATATGCTGAGGAGCCCTTGGTTCTGCACTCTCGTTCACCCTGCTTCCGTGATCGTATCTCGCCCAACATCTAAAATCCCAATAACCCAGTGTATTTACTTTACGCAAGCCTGTACCTGTTGCCGTGAACATGGGAGGCACAAAACGCGAAGCTGTAGTGCAACAGCGTCGGGTCAATCATGTGCCCGGCATCTGCCCTCTCCAGTAGGTCGCCAAGATAACACAGATGTCTATGGCATCCTCTCACCCCGTTCCGAGCGCAGTACTCATCCAGAACAAACACCTGACCTGGGCTAAACCATCCCTACAATTAAAAAAAAGGTAGATTGTTTGAAAGGAAACTGAATGTTTTTTTATTTTTATTCTAAAGTGCAGTTTGATTTGAAAAACAGTGTACAGTTTCCCTTTAAAATACATTTTTGCATTCTCTAGAGCTCATCCCTCCCCAGGATTTGGTATTCTGGTTCCCCTTGAATCAGACTAAATTCCCGAATTATTTTGTACATTTAATATCTGCAATACATTATGTTGGTTCTGTTCTGTTTACCCTAGAGGGGTTATTGCTGCTCTCCCTGCTCTTGTCCATGCTAGGCTGCAAGAAGGAGTTCTTGCCCAGAACAGAACCATACCGCCAATCCAATCCAATCCTGTATGCTAATAGTCAATCAATCATCTTTGATGATAGTGGTCCTGACAGAAATGTAATTTATTTCTGATATGGCAAAACTGAATTTTCAGCATCATTACTCCACTCTTAAGTGTTTCTTAATCCTTCAGAAATGATATGTCTAATATGTTGATTTGGTGCTTGGGGTGTGACGAGATCTCAAGCCACTAGATCTCACAAAATTAAAATGTGACAAGATTACTCGTCGCAGTGAAAAGCTGTCTCGCGTTATCGCTATGACGGAGGGTGAGGGTGAATTTAGCATAGAAATTTGCCAACACTATGTTTACATTACATAATGGTGCCCACCGCGGCACTGCCTCCACTGTCGTTTTGTTGCAGAGTCACACAGTGCAGCAGGAATCACAGTTCACTTATCACGTGATGAGAGTAAGGCAAGATGACTGACAAGACCATCCCTATACACAGAGCATGTGCGATTGCTAAACCGCGAGCTCCCTGATGCGCATAAACTAGGCTACATACATACAATATCCTGTCTCCCAATATCAGACTTATCTTAACCCCAGCTGCTCCCGACGAGCTGGATGGCGCCTTGCATGGCTGACACCGCCGTCGGTGTGTGAATGGGTGAATGTGAGGCAATGTGTAAAGCGCTTTGGATGGCCATTGGTCTGTTAAAAGCGCTATATAAATGCAGTCCATTTACCATTTACCATTTATCTTAGGCTGGGCTGTGTAGTTGTAACCACCTCTAAGCTCTGGTCTCTGTTTGCTCTATAAATACTGAGAGAGTACTTTGATTATGGTTGCACTTATTGGGCCAGATTTACTAAACAGGGCAAATTAGCGTGAGGGCGCAATTCCAAAAAAGCACAGATGGGAGTGGAAAGTTCTGTGCGTGATCTACTGACAACGCATAAATTAAAGAACACAGACGCAGCCGGATAATTTCCATAATGACCAACGCAAACTGCCAGTTAGTTTAAGACATGCATTTTTAGACGGTAAATAATGGAGCAAACACCAGTACACTGACGAGCACAAACCTTTGTAAATCACCTCGCATGATTCATTTAAATACTCTCCTCCCATAAATTTTGCATCTGAAAGGGAAACTCCTACAAATGCATATGCAATATGCAAAGGTCAGCTGCAAAAATAACTGTGCGCATGCCTTTTCAACGCTCTTTTGTAATTTTCAAGTAAATTAAAAAAAAAGAGTCTTTAGTAAATCCTGTCAAAAGAGGGTTTGCACTGGCGCTGTTAGTAAATCTGCCCCATTATTTGCACTTAAAAAGAAAAAACGGTGTTATTTATTTTTGTTATTTATACTGTTTTTCTTTCTATGTTCAATTTGTGGAAAGGAGTTCATTTAGGAGGTCACACACAGCCTCAATCAGAAGTTCTGGAAGCTTATAATTAATGTACAGTAAGGTCTGAAGAGACTCGTGTGGAATCATACAGGAGAGAAGCCAGTCAGTTGAGTTTGTGGTAAAACCTTTTACAGTGCTTGTATATCGTTGTCTTTCAATGCATTTGACAATTCACACTCAGAAAGTAGAACTGAAATTACATTCCTTACAAGAAGATTACTTAAAACTTTTCAATACGCACCTGCAGACTATTTTTCCAGTCATGAATTTTGTCATTGAGGATTTCTTAATAATACTGTGCAAAAATATTGTCTCGTTCTCGTGAACCCAATCTTCTCGTCTTGTGAGCTAAATGTCTCGTCACACCCCTATTTAGTTCTCAAGATTTTTTTTTTTAATATCACTGCTGAAAACCGAAACCATGTTGGATTTAGTTGCTTTGCATTTAAGTCAGCAAAAAAGAAACAAAAAACAGTAACACGTTAATTTAAGGTGAATGTTGTTACACATTACTACATGTCCTTATTATAGTAATAACAGTAAATTATGCATAATTACAAGTAACTAACCCTAACTCTATAGTAAGTACATGTAGTTCGTTCATATTTCTCAGTACTATGTCACCTTGAAAAGTGTAACCAAAAAAAAAACACTTACCAGACATGCAAAGTTGTCATTTAGCCTGTGGTCCAACGTGAGCCTCTGCACCATCTCGAACAACGAGGCATGATCAAAGCTACATGGGTTAGCTGAGATAAACTCATCCATGCCATGCTTCTGTGCTCTGTCAGCATCTAGCCATTCATGGGAGAGGAAGGGAGAGGGGGTGGGTTCAAGGAACAGGAAATTAGCAAACAGCAAGGAGAATGATTTGTTCTCCTCTCACCACAAAAACTAAACACCTAGAATGAGCCCTCTATGGCAAATCAAGGACATTGAGCTTTCACATTGTCAACTTGCAGCAAAAGTCAAGCAGAGTTCAATCGGACCTAGCAAATGTGGAACTGAGTGATAACCCTCAGCTCACATTCATTCTGGACGTGCATGCATGAGTTGATCAGGGCGTGGTCTCTTCCTGTTCTCTCAATCAAAAGCTTTTGAACGTAAAAGCCACCGATGGCTTCGAGGAAGTGGCGCAATTCCAAATGTAGTTTCTTTCATATGAATACAATAGATTCTGCCATTCGCAATTGATTAATGTCACTCATTTTAATAGAGAAGATGGATTGTGTGCTCATAAAAGTGCAAATGCCGAAAAAAAACCAGGGGCGATAAGTTAGCCATTTTTCATTTATTATAATTAAGTAGCCTGGTATTTTCTAATGTAATTTAATAGTGCAACAGCAACAACTAAGTCTCCACAAGTCTCTAAAAGTACTAAGTCTCCAAAAGTTATCTCTAAGATAATATTTAAAGACCCCATGAAAAGGCCTGACCAGCACAGTTTTCTTTATCATTCAAGAGAGCCATTTGATTAGATAAAAATATATGCGGCACAGCATGAGTCATGAATATTTTTGCTCGGTATTCCTTTAAAAGAAAAAAATACTGTTAATATTTACTACCATATTCACTACCGTTTCAAAGTTTGGGGGTTTTAATGTTTTTGAAAGAAGTCTCTTATGCTCACCAAGGCTGCATTTATTTGATAAAAAATACAGTTAAAACAGAAATACTGCAAAATATTATTACAATTTGTCTTTTTTTTTTATGTAATTTATTCCTGCGATGCAAAGCTGAATTTTCAGCATCATTACTCCAGTCTTCAGTGTCACATGATCCTTCAAAAATCTGTCTAAAATGCTGATTTGCTGCTCAATAAACATTTCTTCTTCTTATTATTATTATTAAAGTGCCCCTATTATGCCATTTTAAAGTTTCCTAATTTTGCTTTGGAGGTTTCCAACAACAGGTTTACATGCATCAAAGGTCAAAATTGTCTCATAATATACATTGCACATCACCACAATGTTCAAAGATTCTCAAACGACTCGATGGATGAATCAGTCTCTCTAAATCCCTCCTTTCTGCAAGCCTACTCTGCTCTGATTGGTCAGATGGCCCAGCGCGTATATAGGAAACAAACGGCCATTACCATAACTGAACTCCAGCTCCGTCCGGTGTCTGGGGTGATAGTACACACTGTAAAGACAGTAACGAGGACGTCGATTTTACACCAATCCCAGAGTCCGAATCGATGAAACATTGGAATAACTAGTTACTCAACCCGAACCTTGAGCAGGTACATTATGAGATGTTTCAACTGTAATACCTCACCATCAGCATTAACAAGTGTGTGCGTGTGTTTCTAATTTATTGCGGTGCACATGCTGGAACTGTATTAATAACACATACAGTGTTAGCCGAGCACTAACGTGAATGACTGATGTAACATTAAAGTTTGCAAAACAAATCTTGCTCCATCCTTTATCTTTACTCAAAGTAGTAAGAATGACAGACATTTATGCATTAATAGATAGTTTTAGGTAATAGTGACATTAAAACAGCTGATTTACAGTAGTATTTCAGTAAGACAGTAATAACGTGAGTTAGCCGGTTAGCCAGATACCTACACAATATGAACACAATAAACCCATTGTAGAGCACAGCGACATGATGCTATCCAGTATCCGCTGCAGTGTTTGAGGTGGTTCAAGTTTTGTGCTAATGTTTTGTCTTGACATCACAACGAAACTGCTAAGGACTCGTTTAAAAAATGATTAGTTTAATTGACTCAGAGTCGACTCTTACTTTATATAAGGTGCACTTTCAGATTTAAAACTTTGCAGGATGTTTTCATTCACTTAGAACTATGTTACACACTACATGAAAGGTAATTTTCAGAAATCAATAATAGGGGCACTTTAACATTGAAAACAGTTGTGCTGCTTAATATTTTTGTGGAAACCATGATGCATTTTTTTCAGGATTCCTTGATGAATAGAAAGTTCAAAAGAACAGCATTTATCTAAAACTGTTTCCATTTATATCCATTTAATGCATCCTTGCTGAATAAAAGTATTATTTTCTTCAATACAAACTACAATTTTTTTAGTAGTGTAAATGGCCTCAATGCTATTAGACATGGCATACAAGCCAAAAAACTTTTTTATTTTTTATTTCATGGGTTCTTTAATATGCTTAATGTTATAGGCTAAATGTAACCAAAATCAGCTTGTCTATGTAGTCTTTTAAGTTCTATGCACATACTTGAGAAATAAGTAAAAGGAAAGTTGTTATTCCTAAAAAACTGGCCCCCTGATGAATTACTTTATTAACAACTTAATAAACAACAAATTTAAATCTGTGCAGTGATGAGGTGCTCTAATGAGAGAAAATGTGAGGAAAGAGTGTGCATCGTGCTACACCAATGATTAGAGCGTGTGTCTAGATAACAATAATAACTGAACACCTTTTTTGTGAATACATATGGCTAAAAATAAAGTAAAAAACAAATAAATACTATCTGGATCTGCTTAATTAGAGGAACTTGGATTAAGTTATGTTATTCTTTGGCCAAGTAAAGCATTGCTACAACTATAGAGACGTAGACTAAACTAAAAGAGAGGACAAAAAAAGAAAGAATAGAGGCACAGGAAAAGACACAGGATTGTAGGAATGAAGAACTCAGTAAGGAAATGAGCTAGGATTGACAACGGACAAACTGAGAATAGATAAACATCAGAATGAATGGCAAAAAAGCCTTATATAACTGAGCAACTCAGGATAATAAAGAAATGAGAAAAAGAAAGTGTAAAAATGCATAACAGACTATATGAACCGTGGTATTGAAGGGAAGAAATAAGAAACAGTGTCCTAATTACAGGGTAAACCTACAGGATTAAAGGATGTGCCTTATTCATTTGCATTTTTACATTTCATAATTATACATAAATTAAAATAACGTACTTCCACATTCCACAGTTTTGAATCGGCTTATGCACAAACCGCTGTGTTGCATTCAAGATTAGGACTAGGACTTATGGGGATACTACTAAGCTAGGAACCATTTCCTACCCTGTTATTAATGTTATTTTACTTTAAAATAACTCCTTTTGAATGGTTATATATGATATTTAATTGAAAATGGATGTCTTTTACATGCAGGAACACAGTGAGACACTCCACTGTGCTTTCCAATGTCATGCAAGAAAAGGAAAAAAAACTGCAGTAACATTTTCCGCTTGCCTATCTATTAGCATTCCGTCTTTTTCTCTTAGCATTTGCAAGTTGACAATACTGGAGAAATTTTCAGTGTTTTCATAAGGGTTGCTGAGCACACTGACAAGCAAGCCACTTCAGTGGCGTGCCAACAGGTTAGCATTACTGTTCTAGTGCAGATACGCGGCTTTAGCAGGAAGCCAAAAGAGGCTAAAAAGTAATTAATTCATTCTCTGTGAAAAAAATGGAGAATAATCAAAAAGGAAGAACATGAACTTGTCTTTCCATCAGCATCTGAATGGATAACATGACATCAAAATGCTCACCTACTCAAGCAGAATAAGGGCAAACACACACAGGTGCAAATAATGAACTATATCTTTGCTAAGTTCTACATTGGGCTTAGGGACTACTTCAAAGAGGCCCATTCCCTCCGGACGAAAGATAATTAGGAGTATTTCTTGGTGAGGAGGGACGGCAGTGCCTGCTCCTTCACATTGGCATTCAGAATACTCCACTTACATATTTGCCAACTCTTGTGAAGCTCAAGTACAAATATAAAGAAATCAGTTGAAAGGCAACTGAACCCTCGAGAGTAAAGTCTAAGTAGTCGAAAATGTACAGTGCTTCACTGCTGCTGTTACTGTAGACAGAATTGATTGTCAAACTTTTTGCGAATTTGACTAAGTTAGTCATCCCAAACACTCTAAAATTCTCAGAATTGTCTCATCCGTGTAGCAATCACATTTTTAGAACGAAATGCCACCAAAACAAGTCAAACCCCATCTTTTACTTTACTCTGAGGGGTCTTGTGATGCTAGTGATGTTTATGTAGAGAAGGCAATTATGCAAATAAATCATAAACCATATTAACTTAGCTAAATAATAAGTACAAACGCACTAATTTACATGCAACCTAAGCTGGCAAGAATAATGAAAGTTTGTAGTCTTAACCATCATCAAAAAAAGTTCAACGGAAAAGTAAAATAATCTACTTAGGTCTAAAGCATGAGGAGTGAGATTTGAGAGGAGGAGAAAAAGAACGAGAGAAAGAGGATAAAGAGAGCACGTTGCATAGGTCAGATAATGGTTTTAGGATTATCTGACTGGTGCTAGCTAACAGGTTAGCACTTACCCTTGAGTCCAGCTAGAAGACAGCAGGGTAAGAAGGGACAAACCAGAATAACATAAAGACTAGCAACAAGGCTGAAGGAAAAAGCAGACACGAAAACCCTGACTCCACTACAGCTGCAGGACTAAAGAAGGGTACAAGCAAAGCATGAACGAAGAAAAGAAAAAAAAAACACAACGTAAAATACAACAACCTGTACCGACATGATAGTGCAGTTTGAACTGGTGGGTGGTCAGATCGAGTAGTGAAAGAAAGAAAGAAAGGCTATATTTCAGTGTATTACGTTGTGTTCTGCTGCAGCTGATTTTGACAGGATTCTCACTGGATTGTCTAACACTAATACAATCTAGATCAGACTCAACTAGATCACTGGAACATTTACTAACTGGCAAATACACTTACACTGGCAAATACACTTACCTTCAGATATATAATTGAATGCTGGTCAAATGTGTATTTGATGCCAGTATCAGTTTCTAAATTGATTCTATGAAGGTACTGAATCCGGTAAAAACGAATTACCAAATAACTTGCTTCGAGAATAAATCCAGGCAACAGTAGCAGCTCCTGACTGTAAATTTAGGTAGGGCAGATTCTGGGTCTTAGTGCTAGTTTATAATAAACATTGTGTAAACTTTGTATTCTAATTGCTGAACGTGCTGACACACTTTTGGCAGTTTTCTAGTGTCCTTGCGTTATTCAGCCTGAGGGTGGCGCTCTAATGTTGATTGACAGGCATGCATAGAACGCTATCATAGTATCGCCTTAATGTGGTATTTATTGCCTCCGAATGTTGTTTTAGAATGCTACAAATTGTCAAGGAATTCTGGTGAGGAAAAGAAAGTTTGTTCTATTCTCAGAACAAACATAAAACAAACACAACAAAACTATATAAAGGCTATTCACATTAGCCCATTTAAATTTTTATTAATTTGATATAAAGAACAGACATGCCAACTAGTTACTGATGCATTTCCAGGAACTTTCCCCAGGAACTAGGGACTTTGTATACCTCAAAAAGTCCCTGCTCGTAAATGAACTGTTGAGGATGGGACTTGGGCGCTGAAAATGCTAATTGGTTGAGTTCACGCAGCATTTTATTTCAACCACCATTTTCTGTTGCGGCTCGTGCAATAACGCTGCATTTACACGGGGCGTCGACGTCAACACTCATTTACTTGCGTAAAATAAATGGGTGACGTCATGCGTTGGCGAACTGAATTGTGGGTTCCGTTGCGTCGTGTCACTGGTGTTTGTCACGGCAGAAGTCGAAAAGTTTTCAACTTTTCAAGCGCCAATGCAGGCATCAGCCAATCAGATTGCCTATGCAAATACCCTAGCGCAGACGCTAGCCAATTACGTTGATGCAACACTGGGAAAGTAATATGATTGGCTGTTGTGACTATGATGGTCACATCAGCACCAAGTCAACAATGGAGTTTAAAAAATACGACCAATGGACCGACGATGAGGTTCAGGTTTTATTAAGCTTATTCACGGAGGACGAAACCTAGCAGGAACTGGAAATTTGCGCACAGTAGGTACATTAGACTGAGATGGAAATGCAGACAGCAACAGGTCTGGGGGAAAAAAGTTCCCGGGACAAATTGTTCTGGGTAATTTTGATGGAAATGGGGCTTAATATACACATAGTTGATTGATATTGTTATTGTCTTGGTCTGGAGCAAAGTTTAAGGTAATGTGAAAATATGCGGGACGGTCTGAAATCTGCCCCAATGGCTCTCAATTAGAATGCGCTGCAGTTAAATTTTTCACCACAGATTTACATTGGGGAAAATGGTGGGGCGCTGTAGAGCTCGGCAGGGCTCAGGCACTCGCTGCCCCACTAGTATCATAATACATGCCTGCCAAAGCCATACGCTAAATTTTAAATATCCTATGACTTAAAGTAGTCTAGAAAATCAGAACATATCTGTAACAGAATGCTGAACACATTTACAATTTATTATTAATTCAGTTTACAGATTATGGAGGTCTATGTTTTGAATGAATATTTTGGTGGGCTCTGCCCCACCTGCCCTTACAGTCAGGATTGAAAAGCTAAAATTTTAAAGCATGAAAATAATTCAGGCAACCAGCCTACCCCGAAACGTCATTACTTTCAAAAGCGGTAACACTTTACAATAAAGTACATGCTGAAATATTAATTAAATAACAATACATTTTCATCATGCATTTATCTATATGTTAATGTTTATTTCTACATACACAAATACATTTTAACAGTTTTATTAATTAACATTAGTCATGCATAATGAATGAACATGAAATAATAATGAACAACTGTGTATTTATAAATGAATATTAAAGCCGCGTTTCCACCGCAGGAACTTTTCCCAGGAACTAGGAACTTTGGGGTGGTACTCTGTGTGTTTCAACCGCAGGAACCGGGGTCTAAATGAAGGAAATATTTCCCCCTCCAAACGGCCCTGCTCCCGAGGTAGTACTTTTTCAAAGTTCAGGAACTTTCGGGGGTGGGACTTGGGCGCCGAACATGCTGATTGGTTGAACTCACGCAGCATTTTATTTCAACCAGCATTTTCAACCAAGTCTTTTGCAAGGTTCGTTCTGCGTTCAGTAATTATCAGTCTCGCTCTTTCTGTCCGATGGCGCGCGTTCGTCTCAGCCATCGCACGGTCAATGTCCGTAATAGCTGATAGTTACATACGTTGTCTTATTTTAAATCTAGCTTTCAGAATACGCTTTAGTATCAGTGCTCGTCTCTTTTCCGCCGTTTTGTTAATGACCTCTTTATTAAAACAATACATAACTACCAAAAGCAGCGCTGCTTGCATCTCCTCGTTATTGTTGCAGACAGTATCGCGCAAAAATGATTCCTGTCCGTCTCTGACTGGGAGGAGCAGCCGCGTGCAGTCCTACATCACCGGACTAATTTGCCTAATCTTCCCGGTACTTTAGACTGCAGTGGAAACGCAGACAGTAGCAGGTCTGGGGGGAAAAAAGTTCCTGTAAAAAAAGTTCCTGGTACAAATTGTTCCGGGTTATTTCAGTGGAAACGCGGCTTAAATTAGATCAATGACCATGATAACTAAATCATTAAGTAATGTTAAAGAAGTGAACCTTATTGTAAAGTGTTCCCAAAACTCCTCGGGGTTCATCATTACCTTAATCATTGCATGTTATTAAAATGTACTCTGTATTCAATCAGAGTATATATATATATAAAAAAACTGTTGTTAGAACCTTCATAGTATTCTAGAATCTGTGAAAACCGTCTGCAGCAAAGGAATGTTTGCTCGTGGGTGTGTGTACAGCATGTTATATTCCACTACTCTGTGCCATTCAAGACCACCTGGGGTGTGTTAAGGTGGAGGGTGAAACATTTACACAGTGTAATAATGTTTCAGAGGGGAGAGGGCATGTCTTATAGTGAGAAAATTGAATGGCATCTGAACTTGTGAGGGAATCATCTGACCACAAGAAACATTCACAAACAGGACAAATAAATCAATGGAAAAACAACACAGAACCTCTACCATTAGATGTTAAACCGTGAGCTATATTGTATTGCACTTATTTTAACAGTGTATAAATTCTGTTAAGAGACATTTTGTGATATAAGACATTGCTATGGACAGATGCTGAAGTAGATGCACACCAAAAGACAAGGTTCTGAATAGCAGGATCTATTATTATTTAGAGGCTTTAAAGTGACTTGATATTAGAGTGAGGTACTTTTTTTTTTTTTTTTACTTTAACAGGTGTTTCAATTGTTGGTGAGAACATTTGCGGCAGAATCGTAATTCAAAGAAAGGTGCCTTAAAGGGACAGTACACCCAAAAATAAAAAATTCAGTCATTATTTACTGATTCTCATGTCATTCCGAAGGACAAAACTTTCTTTCTTCTGTGGAACACAAAAGGACAAAAAAATTTTTTTTTGCATGCAAATGAACAGGGTTCAAGCTTCATTACCAAATATTCTGAAGCCATATAATAGCTTTGTGTGAGAAACAGACCAAAATGTATGTGTTTTGCAGAAGAAAGAGTTTTTTACAACATGAGGGTGAGTAAAAGATGTCATAATTTAGATTTTTGGGTTAATTATATCTTTATAAAAACAAGAAAGCCCTATTTTAAATTGACCAATCTAATTACTTAAACAATTTTAAATTGGCTAAAAATTCTTACACGCGGATGTTAGCTAATCAGGAGTGCGTATGGGCAGAAACCGAAGACATGGACATTGAAATAAACACAGTGCTCCACTATTCACACTCGCTCTTACCTTTTCCTGCTACTTGTGCTGTGAGTGCAAGGTGACATCTCTATGACATCATGAGTTACTAACTCAACCTGACAACAACCGGAATTAATTTATTAATTATTATCTACTTTGTGACGTGTTGTCATGGGAACAATTTTACTGTACATTAGTGGTTGAGGGCATGGGGGCTCTAACCTAAATAACAGGGCGGTTTATAAAAGATGGAGATTAACAAACCTTGCTATATAATTAAATTACTCGCCGTCAATTTTTAGTCCTGATGGACATTATAATGATACGCTTTACTGGTATGTTTACTTACAGAACTGAGAGATGGGGGCGTCCATCTGTGCCGCAGCTCCGCTCTTAGAATTCAGTTTCTGGACCTGGGTGGGCGGGACGGGTTTGTGTGATTGGCCAGTAGCTCGATACATGGCCTGCACCCATAGGATGCGGTCCTGCTCATCATCACTGGCAAAGATCACAGTGTCACCCTCCTTCACTGCGTTGAAAAAAGCCCGGCCTCCATCCAGACCTGCGCACAGAAAAAAAAACAAGAATAAAATGCAGGTAATGTCAATGGAGGATACCCTTAAAAATGCTTTTGCTGCAATATAAACAAAATTTCAGCATCTGCAAAGAAATTATGCTAGACTCTTGGAATTGGCTTCACTTTTACTTTTATGAAGCTTTTTGCAGTTACTTTTAACCAGTTGCACCCAAGGTAGATGTATGAAGTCAGTTTCCCTCAAGCGCACACAGGTGTCTCAGCGGGGTAAACAAAGATGTATTACATAGTATATTACATTAACTATGGACACTAACATTTGACAACCAGGAAGTAGTTCCATTAAGGAGTGGTACATAAGAGTAATCTGTAAATGTGAGAGTATTACCTGGCTGTGGGTCAGTGTAATCCACGGTATAGCCATCTAACTGCAGCAGCTCCTGCGGTTCTGACTTCTTCTCTCGATAGCTGCACATGGCAAAGGTATACTGACTTACCTATAGCAAAAGAGAAACAAATAGTATTAAAATGCTTAACATGCCATATGCAGGCATTAGGTTCTCTGGTTAAATCTATGTCATATGCATTAACTAAAATTGGACACTGAAAACACTGAACTTCAGAGTATCACGTTCAATTATAAAGTCAAACTATTCTTCACTCAAAATTTAAATGTATAAAAAGGTATACCTGGACCAGGACAAAGAAGCGCTTTTTCCAGCGTTTCCAAACATTTTTGCCAACAGCCCATAAATACCTGATGGAATAATCACAGGCTTCATCAGTATTTTACTTTATTATTTTAACTCATACACCAAAAAATGGGGGGTAAATAAGATTTTTTTTTAAAAAGTGAATACTTTTATTCAACAAGGATTAGAAAAGAAAAGACATTATTAAAACAAATTGTATTTCAAATAAATGCTACTCTTTTGAAATTTCTGTTCATCAGAGAATCCTGAAAAAAGTATTCATTTCCACAAAAATATTAAGCTGCATTTGTTTTCATCACTGAAACACCAAATCAGCATATCACAATGAAAGCATATTACACAGCTGAAAACCCAGCTTTACCATCACATAAATATATAAAATTTTTAAATATATTAAAATAGAAAAGTTATTTTTAATGTCACAATATACTAGTTTACTGTATTGACCAAATACATGTAGTCTTGGTGAGCATAAGACACTTCTTTCAAAAACATAAAAAAAGAAATCTTACTGACCCCAAACTTTTGAATGGTACATCATTTTTTTTATTTTATTTAATCATGAAACAAAAAGATGTTATGTGTGGACGATACTGTAATCTCCATTTGAACGGAAGACTTTTACAGAGAAGTATTCCTGTACAGCCCTTACCCACAAGCCTTCATGTTCTGAGGCTTGTCCATGCGGACGGCAAGTTTGATCTTCAGATCTTGATCAGGGCAGGCCTTTGTCACAGCCATCTTGTGGAGTTCTGCCTGCTTTGGGCTGTTTGGAGTTGGGTGAAGAACCACCTAATCATTCAACATTAGAGAACCATGATTATAAGTCCACATGATCACAATTCATGAGACCAAACTGAGCAAACACTGACTGAAAGACTATCACTATTAAAAGGAACAGCACACCCAAAATGAAAATTCAGCTATTATTTACTTACCTAAACATCTTTCCAAACCTGTATGACCTTCTTTCAGGACAGAATGACAGAACTTTCATTTTTGGGTGAACTATCCCTTTAACATGTAATCCTATAGCCAGTGTCTGCCCTAGAAACGCTAAGACATTTTCACACATGAAGCATTCAGTAAAAGGATAAACAGGTTGTGTGGGTGTGGGAAAATATCCCTGAGTCTGGGTGTGAGCTGATAATGACATATTACTTTCCCAGTCAGCGCTTTTAGTGAAATTCTCAGCATTCAATTAATTTTGGCTCATGCCTCTGTGTACTGAGAGTTAGGATGTGCAGCTCTTCTGTTGGCACCTTATCAGAGAAGAGCCAGTTTCTCTCATATTCTCTCTTGTGCTTTTTTATTTGCTCTCGTCTCGCTCTCCGATAAGTTGGCTTAATCTATTTCTTTGCTAGAGTTGAATCCTTAGAGATGCCTGCCTACCACAGTCTTGATGAAGACACAGACACATTTATAAACCATGGACCAAACATCCGGCATCAGTCAAGGTCAAAATTCATGTTAACAATTTCATAATTAGAGGACCTCTGAGTCCTTGAATGTAGAATGATTTTTCTAACCAAGGTTGCAAACATAAAGGACAAGTGCAATTCAAATTTGAATGAAAAAATTAAGAAGTAATTGCTGCTGAAAATTCATCCATTTGCCATCAACGACATACATTATTAATGAATTTACACATTTTAAAATATAAAGAGAAAATCCATTAAAAAAATATATATACATATTTTAAATATTAATGATATTTCATATTATTACTGTTTTTATGTATTTCTTTCAAATAAATGCAGCCTTGATGAGCATAAATCTATCTATCTATCTATCTATCTATCTATCTATCTATCTATCTATCTATCTATCTATCTATCTATCTATCTATCTATCTATCTATCTATCTATCTATCTATCTATCTATCTATCTATCTATCTATCTATCTATCTATCTATCTATCTATCTATTATCTATCTATCTATCTATCTATCTATCTATCTATCTATCACACTGGATGGATGGATGGATGGATGATAGATAGAATTGCTCACCAAGGCTGCATTTATTTTGTAAAAAACACAAAATAGATTACTTACTTAAAATACAAAAATACTTATGATAGATAGATGATAGATAGATGATAGATAGATAGATAGATAGATAGATAGATAGATAGATAGATAGATAGATAGATAGATAGATAGATAGATAGAATTTAAAATACCATCTTTTCTTTTTAAATATATTTAAAAATATGTTCATGAATTAATAATGTATGTCTTTGATGACAAAGCTGAATTTTCAGCAGCCATTACTACAAATAGAAATACTTTGTAACATTATTAATGTCTTTACTGTCACTTTTGATCAATTTAATACATCCTTATTTTTTTCATATTACCCAAATTTTTGGTAGTGTATGTCTCTATTATGCTTAATAGCATAGCTTTTTATTTTGAATTTTTATGTAGAAAAGCATGCCATTTCTCAGAATGCAATAATTTACTCAATATATAACCAGTAGATTCAAAATTTGCTGCTTCTTATTGGGCAAAAAAAAAAAATCTGTTCTGATGCCAGTGTTTAATTGTTTTGACAGTATTGTTCTTATCATGGCATAACTAATAAACAGGCATAATTAGCCAAAATTAATTATCATTTGGTTATTTGTTTTATTACAACAATTCAACATACTGAGGGACATTGTTAATTCAATTCAAATTCTAACTCATACATTAAAAGGAAGACAAATATTCACTGTAGAAACAGAGCAGAGGTTCAGCTTAAAAGCCACAGTTCTTGGATTTTCAAGACTGGAGATTCACAGGCATCAATAAGTAGGAGAATGAAGCAAAAGGAGAATTACAAAGTAAGTCACTTCTACAACTCTACCATAACAAACTCAAACAAACTCCAAAAAACCTAAACAGAACGACAGATGTCCAAAGCCACCAGAAAGAAAAGAAAGATTGAGTGTTACCCGGCCCAGCTCCTTGTCCTCCAGGGCCAGAACCCCTGTGCTCTCTGTGAAGAGCTTCACTTTGACCGCTGGCAGAGGGTGGGTGGTGGTGAAGTCTCCTTGGGTTCCCCAACTGAGAACACACAAACACCATTCATGTCTTTGATGGTAGGCTTCTATGTACTTTCTACACATATTTTCATCCATCTCACACACAAAACACAGAAAAACACAAAAAGTACAGCCACTAAGGGTTACTTCCAGGGGCTCTTGCGCCAGCCAAACAACTCGCATTGAGATGTTAATGTATGGCTTTCTCCAGGTATAATAGATCTCCTTGACACTCGGCCACTCTTTATTACTTTATCACTGTGTAACTGCTGCACACAGAGACATCTAGCAACCCTTGTTTTCATTGTATTACTTTGATCAGCGAGGAAAACAATCTCCGCAGTCCTATTCGGCTACATGGCAGGGCTGATGAAATCGTTCGCCAACAAATCATTTGATAAGGTCGTAAAAATCTAATACTGAATGTCAAGTGCGTGAGAGACAGACCAGTGGGTAAAGTGTATCATCTGACGTTTTCTACATAACGCATTCAGCCGAGGATATTCTCTGATGATTACTGGTACGAGATTCTCTCACACAACAGACAAGTCTGACATTTGGAAAATAAATAAATGAATAACCTAAAGAAGATTTTTGAGGGTTCACATTCGCAGTCCACCATTATTTACTCTTTCTGTAGCCATTCATTATTAGAGTCCAATGGCTTGTGGCAGACCTGAGGCAAAGTTCTCTCTGCATGTTTTTTTTTGTGTCTAATCTGCTAAAAACTGCCTGACTGACAAATCATTTAATGTTTTAAGTTAATTTCGATTCGATTTGCACACAGTTCCCCTTATAAGTTATTGATGCTGTTCAGTCAAGAGGTATGTAAATGTATAAGTCTTATACAATATGGACAGATGTTTTATAAGCATAGTTTTATTATTCTAATATTCTTAAACTGTTGTCTATAGCTGAATTAGAGAAATGTTTATTTCAGTTGAGAACTTCAAACTTGTCTTAACTGCCTTCAATACTAAAACAAGTTCACTTTACTTGAAGAAAAATTGGAAGCCGATTGGACAGTTTTTTTTAAGTCTCCATAGCTTAAAATGGAAGATTAAATCCATATTGACAATAAATAAGAATAATACATATTTAGGATGTCTAACAATGTTGAATTAAATTAATACAGTAATCTTACTATACAATATTAAGTAACTCGAGTAAACCTTCTAGATTGTATTAACTGAATCTGACATAGTAAACTATCACTTGATATTTATTATTTACCAATTTACTCAGCTTTTAAGCTGATTACCTACTTAACTTCGAATTTCTCGTTGAGATTTATTTAGCAAAAATTAGGTCTATTTCCAAACTTTTTCTTTAACTAAATTGAACTTAATAATTTACAGTGTTCAAATTCATGCTACTCCTTAGCAGTGTTGGTGAAAGTTACTTTTAAAAGTAATACATTACAATACTGCGTTACTCCCTAAAAAAGTAACTTTTTTTGGAAAGTAATGCATTGCATTACTCTAGCCTTACTTTTTCTCACCTGGATTGCTTGTTTGTTTTTTAATAACAAAAACGTTATATTTATGGCAAATGTAAAGGTCCTTTCACACCAAAAGTAAAATGAATAAGCCTCAGGCTGAAGGAAATGCAAATACACGCCTGTACAGTAGAGGGCACAACTCAAATAAATCTTTCAGCTGTGCTGCCATTCTGTATTGCAGAAGAATAGGACGCAGAAGAAGAAAGTTCAACACTCTGGCTGCATCCAAAATCGCATACTTCTATACTCTGTAGTAGGTGAAAAACAGTACGTGACAAGAGTAGTATGCATGAATTCACGTTACTCATAAAAGAGTAGGCAAAAAGTACCCAGATTACCTCATTATTCCGTCGAGATTCTAAAGTGTGCATACGATGAACATTTAACTGTCCCATGAGGCCACGGGAGAGGATTTGTGAATGGCAGTGAAGCAACGCAACTGACGCTGGTAGGTCATGTGATAATGACAACATGGCGAATGTAGTACATCTGGATTACATTCATACTACACACATTCATACCAGAACGTACTTTTTTAGCTTACTTAACTCAAATAACTTATACCTAATCAAGAGAGTATGCGATTTCGGACGCACCCTCTTACTTCAGCAACAAAAACTAAAAAAATTAAACACGAATGTAAGTAATTTTAACTTAGTGTGGTTAAATTGGATCATCAAAGGTCTGCAGTGAAGACATAGGTTAATAAAGTGAGATTAAATACATAAAATATATTTGTGTTATTTAACATTTAATTATTGCAGGTTTGCATAATATTTTGAGTTTAATTATAATAATTTTAGTGAGATGAGTAAATGCATGCTCACATTTCGTCCCATAACCATAATTTGTTTTTACAACATACACACAGCTACCTTATTCCTAATTTCTCTCAATATTTGGACAAGAGAGGTATCCATCAATAAATGGGAAAACAAAGTACTTATTTGAAAAATTAACTCTGATATTTTGATGTAAATTTAAAAAGAATGCATTTGCTAGTTACTTTATTAGTTTACAAAAAAGTCATCTGATTGCATAACTTGCGTTACTTGCAATGGGTCAACACTACACCTTAGTATCTCAATGAGGCTTAAAGAGATGGTGCAACCATCTAAAACTTTATCTGCTAGTGTCACTGACTTTCATGTATATAATTATTTTCTCATCCAGATTTTTAGCTCCTTTGCTTCCTTGAAGAAAGCGCCCCAGTTATAATCTCTCTACGCTTCCCTCCTCTGTATGGCCACTAATCCATATGCATGTAGTGTAAAGCCGTCATAAAGGGAGAAACATAATAACTCATGCAAGTATGAGATATCGCACTGTAGCAGGGCTCAGCGAGAGTGAGAAAAGACTATAACTCACACCATGCTTTATATGTTCAGTATTGATATAATAAATAATAAATGGGCACAATCTCAGAACAATGACGCAACAGTATAGAAACGTTCACCTAGGAAAACACAGATACACTCTCTCCTGAACAGACACACACACACACACACGGTGAGGGGTAGAGTTGGCCTAGTAAAACTGGAACACGTGACATGATCTGCTGCCGTGGAAACAGGCTGCACGTTTTAGAGGCAGCAGTCAAATGAGACAGAAAGAAAAAGGGGGAGAGAAAAAGAGATGAAAAAGAGGGAAAATGGAAAGCTAGTGCAAGAGGGAAAAAAACTGCTAAGTGTGTGGTGGGAAGTGTGATTTATCACATAGCGAAGTGACAAATGCAGACTGAACGAAGGAAGAACACAATCGTCAATCTGCTTGATGACCACCAGGGGGCGATAATCATATAACGGCTGGGTGGTTGAGGATGGATAGAGACCAATAGCAATCAGCAAAAACATAATTTGCATGTGAAAATATGAGCTTTAGGGAAAATTTGTTGGCCAAATGTTTGCCACTATATTTTTCTAAGGGCCTACAAGGGATATTAAATATTTTATAACACAAAGGGAAGAATTCACTAAGAAGGAATTGTACCCGCTGATCATTTTCAGATGCTGTCTGCATTATTGTAGCACCAGTTTCACAAAAAGAACTACGCAAATTACTCTAGGTAATGGAGCAATACATCCAAAATAACAGCGCAATGTTAAATGTAAATATTGTGAATTAGGCGCAATCTATAATTTACATTAAAGAGAGTGAAACTAATTTACTGAATATAGAAAAAAGAGACTTGTTAGCATTTGAGAATAATTACAAAGACTTAATTTAAATACACTGGAGCTCTATATCACTGAATTTAGCACCTGGTTGACCATGCAGGATTGCGGATGCTTAGCCAATAAGAAGCAGGTTTTTGCACCGATAATAGTGAAGTGTTATGTTAATGAAAGAAAAATGTTTCGCTTCTGGTTAAGTGTATGAATGGTTCCCATGGATATGGATGGGTTAGCATTCTAAGGGTGCTAACGGCAAGTGTCAGGGAGGTTGCTGACACTGCACAAGGCCATGCATGACTGAACCGTGTATGTATGTGTGAGATCGCCTTTGGGACGGCGCAAGATATGTTTATTCTTGAACAGCTGACTGAATAACATTTTCTGAGTACTTCTGAATGTCAAATTTCCTTTTCTCTTCGATTCTGCCTCGTTCGCTCTCCTCGATCTCCTCCTCCTCTTAATCTCTCTCCTTCAGCATGTCTGTTTGATGTGACACATTCTTGTGTGTCCATTAGCGCTGTTATGCTTTGCCAAAATGAGCCAATTCTCTCCGTTTCCAACCGCCAGTGACAGCATGAATACATGAATATAGACAGAGTTATATGACTCATAATCATAAGGCTTTTATAAGAGCTAAGTGCTTTACTGTTGAAAGAAGAAAAGAGAGAGCGAGAAGCAAAATTTAAGTTACAAAAAGAGGAAAAGAATGGAACAGAATCGTGGATACAGAATAAAAGAGGAGCAGGGGAGCTCTGAAATGGGAAGAGAAATAGAGCTGGGAGATGTACTGAATATTCACAATACAACATTGTGAATGCTTCAATAGCATCTTTATAAATTTGTGATTCGTTTAGTAAATCAGGTCAAAAGAATCTGTATCAAGCTACATCAACTCCAAACTGATTCAATGCATGGCATTATTCGGATAATTAAAAACATAAAAAATAGTGAAATATAACTGAAAAATATATGTAAGTATATAATACTGTATATTTATATGTATTGGCGCAATACATAAATAAATCAATAAATTCTTCCTTGTTGTGATCAAATAATGAAAAGCAATGTGGAAAAATGAATACTAAATATTGTCAAAATATATTGAGAGCCCTATATTTTAGCCTTATTTCCCAGCCTTGTAAGGAAAGGATGCAACAGAGAGAAAGGGATATAACAAGGAGAAGAAAATTTCCTAGAAGACGATGCTTCATTGTAGGTTTTCCTCCCTATGAGAGGCAAGAAGGTGACCTTGTATATGAAGCAGATTTTATTCCCATCAAAGGCGTTCTATACGGTGCGTGTGTGTGTGCATGTGCGTGCAAGTTCTCACTTAGACACATGCACACACGTGAAGGTTGTCGAAGGATGACTTTGTGTGAAGAATTGAAATGCTAATTCTCACGTGACGTCATTATTCTTCAGCGGTGCCGGAGGCTCGCTCTCTCTCTCTCTTTCCCTGCTCCCCCCTCCGGTGGGATACGCACTCCTAATCAGTTTCTCCACAGCTGATTACTTTTCTGAGGGGACATGGAGGCTGTGTCTTGTATTCTCTGATTCTTTCTCGCTCTCTCTTACTCTACCAGGCCCCTTCTCGCTCTTTAGCTCGTTATAAATTGGCATCTGATCCAATGATGGAACGTAGGGCCCAAAAATAGCACCACATCATGTGCTCATCCCTTGAGTAACTGCCTCTGGCCAAATAAGAGAGTTCTAGTTGGAGGACACAGCACCTGAAACTGCACTGCCATTTGAAAACTGTAATATATTTCATGCATTCTGAAAATGTTAAAGAGTGTATTTTGTATAGCCATAATAGTTGTCTAATAAAACTGATTTGGGAGAAAGAAGAAATCTGTATAGCGTATAACTAAAAATGAGCGTATTAATAAGTAATAAGCTGACCCCATCCACCTTGCTCCCCAGATATTGGCACTAGCCACTGAAAGTCCCGTATCTGCATTCATTTACACATATTTTAAAGGGCATACACATGGATGTAACATTAAAACAATACACCACACTGTTCAAAAGTTTGGGGTCAGTAAAATAAAAATGGTAGTAAGGGTGCATTAAATTGATCAAAAGTGACAGTAAAGACATTTATAATGTCACAAAAGTTCTTTTGAACTTTCTATTAATCAGCAAATCTTGAAAAATTATTCAAATTTAAGAAGCACAAGTGTTTTAATCATTGATAATAGTAAGAAATGTTTCTTGAGCAGCAAATCAGCTTTTTAGAAGGATTTCTGAAGGATCATGTGACACTGAAGACTGGAAAATTCAACTTTTCCATTACAGGAATACATTACATTTTAAAACGTATTCAAATAGAAAATAGTTATGCTTAATTGTAATAATATTTCACAATATTACTGTTTTTACTGTATTTTTGATCAAATGAATGCAGCCTTGGTGAGCCTTCTTTCAAAAACAGCCCCAATCTTTTGAAACGGCAGTGTAGATGTTAATTATGTTCATCACAATTGTTTGAATCTTAACATTAATGGCCTACGTTGGTTTGGATGCTTCAGCCTGGTCTGTTTGTAGCTTCTCTCCACCCTCCACCTCCATTGTGCAGTACACGATGCGGTTGGGAGCCAGCGACTTCAACCCTTGAACTTCCATAATCACCACCTACACACAAGGAACATTTGGTTTTATTTCATATGCAGGTATGTGTTGTAATACTCACATAAGCAGTTCCTTTGGATGCTGCCATTTACCATGTCGTTAGCAGCCAATCAGGATCCAGCTCAACCTTTTGACCACATTATAAACTTTATTTATCATTCAACTTTCTTGCTCTTGACACTCATTGAATAAGCATTGTTTACGTCTGGACCGAAAATCAATCCACACACCCAGAGCACCTATAAAATGTGCCAGCTCGTAGCTCCTCAAAACAAAATAGACTCCAAAGACACAAGCCAGGCTATCAAATCCATAAAACACTGCTCTGTCAGCCTCTGTGACTACTAAAGCCATGCCATGTTATAATCAAGTCTCCTGAAAATGAGCTAGCTCAAGGTAGTATAATTACAGCAAAACCTCAGACTTGAGAGGGGAGAATTCTCAGACGCATTCAATATTCTCGGGAATCATTTATCAAAAATGCAGTATAACCTTTTTCTAATATGCTGCAGCCCTTTCTGTCTGAAGACTATCTATAATGTATGCAATAGGAAGGGCTGGAAACTCAGTAAAGATTAAAATCTCATAGACGCATGTGTTAAACTAACGCTGCAACTGCTAATGCTGCTAAATTTATCATTACGTCTCTAAAATTCTCTATCTCTATCAAAACTAAGAGGTGTTCAATAATTCGAAATGATGAGAGGCAAACCCTTAGACTTAGATATTTCCGATCAGTGGCTGTAACGCAACTGACTACTTAAATTAGTGTTCAAATCAGCACATTTCAATGGTTCAAATGATAATAAAAAAAAACCTAAAAAAAGTTTGTCCTTTCTATGCAACTAGCACCAAAAATACCTAATATTTCTCAAACACTTCTGCCACTTCTTCTGCATCTGCCATTGTCTCACAATTTTGGTTATATGTTTTACACTTAATGATTAATTGTGTGCAAAACAAAAAGAACGTCTAAATAAGGCAAAATGTCACAAACCTTCATGACAGAAAGTCAAATGTATTGAAACCTTGAGCTGGACTACCACTACAAATCACTCTGAACTCTTACACTGAACCCTGGCCTTGAGCACAAAACTAATACACTACCTGAAGGCCAGAACAGTTCTTACCTCAAGTGAGAAAGACAGCACAACATCAGATTTGGACAGCTGGTTTTCATCTTCCTGCCCCATATCAATGATGGAGGTGTTATGTCCCCTCTTTAGCTTCTGCAGTTTGAACTCTCCTCCCTTTGAAACCGGCATGCTCTCCAGGTTAGCCATCAGCTGGTTGACTGAGCTTTTCAGCTCCTCGATATACATAGCCTCCATCTCCTTCGACACAAACTTGGGGAATTTGCCAGCCTGAAGTTTTAAAGAAATAGCAAAAAAAGTATAGTATTTTTAATAATTATTATTATTAACGATTTAAAAAAAATCACTGGTGTTAACACTATTAAAAACTAGTATTTTAAAAATATAAAAAGATATAGAAAAATACTTTCAAGCTTAGATGAAGAGGTTATTCAAATAGTTTACATGATGATTTTCCCACCATATTGACAAAATGTATTTAAATTATGTATTATTTTTAATTATGTAATAATGTCATTGTTTGTATGGGGAAAAATGTATCACAAAAAAAGGAATGAATGATATAATGTTATGATTTTAGTCTGATTAGTGTATGTGTGTGTTTGAGATACTATTTATGACAATTTATTTGATCAGAATTTGGGGTTTTTGAACTGCTCTATATTAACTGGGGTTAAAATAAAATATACATAAAATATAAATATAAGATGAAAAACTTGCAGTTAAAATAAAAATGATTAATGTTGCATTGGCAACTAACTGAAATTAGTTTAAGTAAAAATAAGTGTATAACAAAATTACTAAAACTTTAAAATGAAAATGTCTTGGTTACTGATGTAACCCTCGTTTTCTGATGGAGGGAATGGAGACGTTAGGCCAACTGACAAATGGGGTCTCACTTGGGAGCCCCAATCACCTCTGAGTTTTAGGAAAACGGCCAATGGAATTGGCGAGTGGAATTTGCATGCTGAGCCACTCCCCTGTTCATACACTGTCAGAAAAAAAAGGTACAGCACAGTCACTGGGACAGTACCCTAAGGTACAAAAGAAAAAGGATACTAATATGTACTTTGAAAGTACTAATATGTACCATTTACCAAGTTTCACTTTTGTCCCATAGGGTACTGCCCCAGTGATAGCGCTGTACTTTTTTTTCTGAGAGTGAACGGGTATATAAGATGGCGGAACGCATCCACTCATTCAGGTTTATGCTGAGGAGCCGAGACGGTGTCCCGGCCATTCAGCGGGTGGTTCAGGGTTGTGGCAGGGGGGACATAACGCCTCAATTCCCTCCATCAGGGAACAAGGGTTACATCAGTAACCAAGACGTTCCCCATCTGTCAGTCATTACAATGTCGACTGACAAATGGGGTCCCTATTGAAAACACCACAGCCACTGAACTATGTTATGAGAGTTGGAGGTGAAAATGCTGGCAAGCCGTAGCATGCCCTTTTGGCAACTGCTCCCATAAAGTCATAACCTACCCAGCACCCCCATGTAAGCTGAAGTGATAGTCCTCCATGCCAATGAGGTGGAAGAGACAGGGCTTACCATGGAGATGGTTGTAGCTGCTGTTCCTTGTATGTTTGTTTCACAGGAAGAGTGCATCAGATCTCTATTCCCTCTTTTTTTAGCCATGACCAGTGGGTTAACTCTGGGGAAGCATAACTATTCCAATAGAAAGGGATGCTACGGAGGCCACATCCTACCCGTAGGGAGGAGCATGTGGAAATACACATATGGACTAACACGGGGGGCAGTGCTACATATGGAAAGACCCTTTGTGGTAGGTCCTGCCAAGACAGGGATGAAACTACAGACACAAAGATGGGGCAGAGCAGAATCTGCCCAGGGAAAGACACTCGTTTACCAACAGGGAAACTGTACCGTGGAAGACTATGCATATGTGATTACCAAGGGTGAATCACAATTTATGGGGCATCTAGCCCAGTTCAAGGGCCTGGTGTCGGATGCCTCTGCCGCATCTGACTGCCGAAGGATGCTCAGAGGAAACTCAATCCAGGGTTTGCCAAATGGGGATTTTACCTGGAGAGCAAAGAAGGTGCTCTTATCCCTCACTTAGAGGGGAATGGTGCTGCAAGCGAGATACTGAGCCAGCCTTCCAGCACATTACCTGTGTGTACCCAACACACCGGAAGAAACCAGCTCCACCTGAAGATTGTATAATCTTGTGAAAGTTTTAGCTCTGCCAAAGAGGCACCGTGCACTAACACCCAGGAGGAGGCAACACTCCGAGTGGAGTGAGCACGGCTTGCCTAGGCACTGGTACGCCAAGATGATGGCATCCAGTATCAAGTGTGCCAACCTCTGTTTGGAGACAGCCTTTCCTTCTGCTGACCTCCAAAGCAGACAAAGAGCTGCTCAGAGCTTCTGAAGCTCTGCATGTGGTCCATGTAAACATGCAGGGCGCAAACTGGACACAGCTATGCAAGGGCTGGGTTTGACTTCTCTGGGGGCAGCTCTTGCAAGTTCACCAACTGGTCCCGAAAAGGAGTAGTGGGAACTTTGGGCACGTATCCGGGCCAGGGTCTCAGGATCACGTGAGAAGAGGCCGGCCTGAAATCAAGGCAGGTCCCCAACCCTCTTGATGGAAGTGAGCTCAGTCAGGAGCGCTGTCTTTAGAGACAGGCTCTTAAGCTCAACTGACCCAAGCGGCTCAAAGGGAGCTCTCTGCAGACCAGAAAGGACCACAAATAGATCCCAGGAGGGGATGAGGCGCAGCCTGTGAGGATTTAACCTCCTGGCCCCTTTCAGTAACCTGACGACCAGGTTGTGCTTTCCTAGTGATTAATCAACTGCAACGTGATCTGCTGCAATGGCGGCAAAATACACCTTTCAGGTGTAGGAGGACAGCCTCCACTCCAACCCTTCTTCCAGGTAGGAAACGACCGCATCCAGAAAAGGCATCTTTAAAAAGACGCTTGCCGGCCATGCTTGGTGTTTTAGGGAAATCTGCACTTTATGCTGAAGCACAACTGTTTGGTGACTGGAAAGAGTGATCGCTGTCTGCAACTACTTGGCTGCAGAAAATATGAATGAGTAGATGCATGCAACCATCTTATATACCCATACTTATGGGTGAGTGGCTCAGCATGCAAATTTTACTCGCCAACTCCATTGGCCGTTTTTCTAAAACTCAGAGATGATTGAGTGAGACTCCATTTGATAGTCGACATAACATTGTAGTAGTGAAATGAAGATACAAAAATAACAGCTAATTAAAAATAGTACTAAATACTATAATAGTATTTATATAATATTCTTGGTGAAATAAAAAATAAAATGAATGAAAAATAAAATATATAATAAAATAAAATAATAAAAGTAATTTAAGATTAGTATTAATCTCAAAATGTTATTACATACCACCATCTTGTATTAGAGAAAGCTGAACTGAACAGAATTCTGATGAATGTGGGTACATAAACTGAATCGACTGAGTTTACATCATCTCCGGAGCATCTCTGTCCACGTGTAAGTGATCAAATGGTGAGACTTACCCGGGCAATCTGATCAGCCATCTGCAGACGACCATCCAGTTCTCTCCTGATCTGAGCTGCTTGCTCGTCCAGATTATCCAACTGCAACCACATATACACACAAAGTTACAATGGTTACCATCAGCCCTCACAACTCAACACACTAATACTAACCTATACATCTCTAGAAGGCAGCTAATCAGTTCTGATCCCTGTAAACGCTTCCCTGCACCCCATATGTGACATAACTGGGGTCACACTTTGAAAAGATAAATGGTCACACATATTCTGAAAGTAGAAAATACAACTGTTCCTTATTACTTAAAGTTGCCAAGAAACTAAAGTTGTGATAATCTTTTCTTCCCTATTATGATCTATATCCACGTTTTCTCAAATAAGAAATGTAGGACTAGACTTTTTTTCCATTGGCAATTGATTGGATCGTTGTGGTTTGCTATTGCTGTGATCTCATGGGAGGCCCATTTTATACCTGGTATTAAGATGTGTTTTGGTCAATCAGATCACAAGTAGACAAGGGAGACACATTCCTATTTACACCTGGTTTATAATTCGTCTCTTGTCCACTTTCAACCACTTATCTCCTGATTTCTTCGAGGGTAGGGGTCTATGGTGGGTAAATGTATGGGCTTTTTCAGATCTTTTGATCTAATGGATGAAATAAGCTTTCACAATTTACATATTGAGCACAAAATATGCATCTGCTCTGACAGCCACAAGACCACGCCGAACACTGTTATGGTAACATACGTCTTAAAACCTTGACTTATGTCTTCAGCTGACAAGGTTTAAATCCCGTTTGGCTAGTACGCTTCCCAGAATGTTTATGCATTAGGTCAGTAGACGGAGAGTAGGCAGTCTTTTGCGGTTGTTCGAATGCACATGAGCTTCTATAATCTGGTCGAATGCGCTTTCGACTACTTCTGGAAGTGGTCGAAAGGGGAGCAGAACCTGTTTTCATCAAGTGGATCATGGTACAACAATCAACCAATCATATTTGAGGGACCAGTTTACAGTTTATGTCAAGTTTAGGCTTACAACCAGGTATGGGTAGGGATAGGTTTAGGGCTAGGGTTAGGGTTAGAGTATGATTAGGATTCAATTTTCGAACAGGAATGTTGTTCCAGGATCAACAAAATATGTTGACCCAGGAATGCCTCTAATTTAGTAAAATCAGGACGTGTGAAAGTGGACAAGATCAAAATGTTTTAGACCCTGTTTACACCTGTATTTAGCGTTGTCCACTTGGGATCGGATTGACGAAAACTCATCTTAATACCAGGTATAAACAAGGCCTGAGTGAAAGGTTGTCCTGCCGTCACACCGGTAAACACATCATCAGAGAAGACAGGAAGTAATTTTGATGAAAGATTATAAGCACATGAATTTAAAAAAATTATAATAATGATATGCATGGAAATATCATTTAAAATATTCAATATTACATAAAAGAATACGAATTGCCAATTTTGATTTCATGGTGACTGTTTATGTTAATTTCTATAAATAAGTTAATTTAATTTAAAGTTAATTTAGTTTAAGTTACAGTTAATTTAAGATCTGTTAATTGTATTAAAATAAGAGATGAATAACACAATTAGTTAACTTAATTAAAACAACAAAATTCATTAAAATAATTTTAATTCATGATTTTCATTTTTACCAATCGATGTGTCAAAATGTAAAAAAATGTTGTGCTCAAATTCCACAGAATTCTGTAACCCACACATAGCATCAATAAAAAATCTAATATATTCCATCTGTAACCAATTTTTGTACTGCTCATATATACAGCCTCTCATACATAAATATATGGCCATAAATCCTGTTGTAAAGCATAAATTATATCACATCCACAAGGACCCCGGGAAAGATGGAGAACCCCTGTGGAGAGGAAAATCTGATGTGATGGAATAGGAAATAATCTCTTCACCCCTGATAACTCTGTTGCATGTGTGTGGGTGTGCGAGCGTGTCACTGTCTGTTTGTGTGTTATGACATCTGAAGCCTCCCCATCCAAAGCCATCACTTCCTGTCTTTGTCACTCTCCTGCTCCTGTCCACACAGAATCCAGGGGCGACAGTACCAAGGCAACCCTTGCCATGGCGACAGTCAGTCGGGAGTGGGAAATCCTGTCACATGGGGCAGAGTTGAGTCCTCGTCCCCGGAGCCCTGTCTATCTTCTGCCCTGCTCTCCAGGGGCTGTGTTCTAATTAAGCATGGCTCAGCAAATACAGGAACCCTCTTGTGTGCGCGTTTCTGCTCGTGCAGCCCCCAAAACAGCATGAAAGCCGGAATTGCGATGCCAATGAAAAGAGGAAATCTGTATTTCCAGTTATACAGAGCAGAATTCTCAGCTGCATTGTGTTTGACTAAAAGCTTTTGTTTAAATTATTGATCATAACCCCTTTGGTCTTCAAAAGTCTCTCTCGCATAGGTTTTTTAAGCTAAAAGAACCCAGAATGAACATTAATGGCACGCTGGGTGCACTACAATGACCTAATGACCTGTTTTATGATCGCATTGTTCTCCAGGCTGCTCGGGTCAGCGTAGCTGTGGAAAATGACTATCTCTTTAGTTCTCGAGCATTTTAAGCACGTTGCTAACAAATAAGCCAAAATAAATAATTTACAGGAGACATCTGCAAACACGATTGAAAAGCTGGTCAGGAATCACCTGGTAGATCCAAATACAAACCAGCTCAATTTCCTCTTATTCCGCATGCCTTTGTTCGCAGGTAAACACCTCTTTCATCAAAAAGCTTGGCCTTAATAATAGATGACAAACAAAACAAAATAAAACATGGAGGTTGGGTGTCTATATAGAGGTCATCATTAGTGTATTTACCTCAGTTCTTCATCAACAGCTGTAGCTCTGGTGTGAAGGCCATGTTTTGGGCATATGTTTATCATTAATACATACAGGGTGTGACATTTCACATCAAAGCATATTAAAGCAGCAAGCCATGGGAAGTCATGCATTATATTGATTATAAAGGGGTATTGTTAAAGTATTCAACCTTAACCATGATAAAATCACTGTGGATTATTACTCTTATAAAGCAGTATAAAATGCATTAATGTTCAATAAATAATTTAAATATAATTTAAATTGTTATGTTGCGATCTGTGGTTAGAGAGACAACTGCATTATTTGGTAGAAGAATAGTTCTACCAATTCTTTTACACTCAAAAATATTTTTAAGCCTTTTTTTTTTTTTAAAGATTTACACATTTCAATTAATAGTAAAATTATTAATAATAATACATTTTATTTATAAAGCACCTTTCCCAAGCTCAAGGTCACTGAAAAGTTAATAGAATTTTATACTGAATGCAGACAGAAACAGGTAGCCAATGTAGATTATAGAGCAAATGGGGTAATGTGATCAGATTTCGTGACTTGAATGATGACTCTGGCAGGAGAATTTTGAACATATTGTAATCTAGTGATTGTTTTAGCGAGCAGCCCAATAAAAAGCAAATTACAGTAGTCAAGACGAGAGGTTATCAGTGCATTAATAAAGTTTCTGTGTCTTTAGTGCTGAGAGCAGGTCGCTCTCAGCAATATTAAGAAGGTTGTAAAATGCAGTCTTAGTAATATAATTGAATGAGATTGAAATATAAGCGATGAATCAAATGTTACACCCAGATTTTTAACAGTGTGATATGGAATTAATGTAGCCCCATCAATAGATAGACTCAGTTCAGACTTTTTAAAAAAGGGATTGTGGACCAAAAACAATAACCTCAGTTTTACCGTTATTGAATTTAAGTAAGTTTCTATGTAACCAGATTTTAATGTCAGCAATACAGGAATTCATTGAGTCCAGGGGAAGAGCAGAGACGGAGCGAGCTGATATGTAAATTTGCAAGTCATCAGCATAACAATGATAACTGAGACCAAGGCTACGGATAATGAGACCGAGAGGTAACAGATAAATATTGAACAGAAGTGGTCCAAGAACAGAGCCTTGAGGGACACCCTGAAAGACAGAGCACGGAGAAGATTTGAAGTTATGAATAGTAATAAAAAATTGTCTATCATTGAGATATGATATAAACCAAGATAAAGCACTACCTCTGATGCCGATAGCTGATAGCCGAGAGGCAATTATATGATGAGATACAGTGTCAAAGAATGCTGTTAAGTCAAGCATGATGAGAACAGTAAGACAACCTGAGACAGCAGACATTAGGGGGTCATTAGTAATTTTTACCAATGCTGTTTCAGTGGCCTGACCGAAATCCAGATTGAAAGGGATCAGGAAGATTGTTAGCAGTGAGATGAGCTTGTAGCTAGGGTGGCCATTTCCATAACACCAAAAAGGAGGACACTTTTAGTGAGGCAAGAATAATTTCATAGGACTCTGGTGTACTCACAACTACAATACAATTTTGTCCATCATATCGATGGTATCATGAGACAGTACTGTGATTCTGCAATAGCCTATTCTATTCATTGCCAGACAATTTGATCTTTGATATATCTTGATGTAGACCTATGTGTAACAGAAGAGGCAAAGAATCCTGTCATCCTGAGGCGATGTTGCTTCTCAAAAAAATGACCTAAGGGAAGACGTAGCCTACCTGCGGCTCGTCGGTTACTTTTATGTTTTTCCGTGCTGGAATGTCGGTCAATGGCGGCTTTCCCTTGACTACTAACGTCCAACTTCACAGTGATACAGTGTGCTTTTTGATATAAATTTACGCTCTTTTGTCCATTCCAGATTAAATGAGGTCTAAGCGCCTGACATCCTATGTGAACGTTATGATATGATGCCAGCACATCGTGGAGGCTTGTTTACATTTTTAACCAATGATATATCAGATATCTATTTGACACCAGAGATCTTACGCCATTATACGCTATGCTGCTGCGCCCCAATAAAGATTCTAGAGCGGGTTTTTATAGGCCGATTCAGCACAACTCCGAAAAGGAGGACAAATGAGTGTCCGGCTTGAGGCTGCACCGGACGCCGGACAGGGAGCTTAAAATCTGGACTGTCCGGCCAAAATCCGGACGTATGGCCACCCTACTTGTAGCTGAGAGGCAACTACTTTTTCAAGCAACTTCTCAATGAAAGGAAGATTAGATATAGGTCTGAAATTATTCATAACAGACAAATCCAGCCCGGGTATCTTTAAAATAGGAGTGACCACAGCTGTTTTAATGATAGCGGGACAAATTCCATCAAATTGAATTGAATAATCCTTGCATATTTTCATTGATTAATTGATTAAGTATTGTTCAATTATTCAATTCAAATATGTAAGGATTATTCAATTCAATTTGATGGAATTGTACTATTAATTGTAATGCGTAAATCTTAAAGTCTAAGTTTTATTGTACTTAATAATGCATTCTCTCAAGCATAGGTCACAAAATACAAATTTTAAATACATAAAATGGATTTGTGCTCCAGTAAGACAAATATGTTAACCTTTTACTCAAAAATTTGCATGAAATGTATTAATTGTTTTAAGGAAAGGACTTTGATGTGTGTACATTTGGAGGTTTAGCATAAATAACATTCAATGAGGTAAATACTTTCTGAAGGCACTGTAATTAATTAAAAAGCTCTCTTTGCTGTTGTTGTTCTCTGTTGCAAGCAGCAAGCAGAAAAATGCAGGCCTGGTATAATCTCCAACTCAGGACAATTAAATAAAATTCAATGTTTCTTTACAGTTGGACTGTTATTGGATTAGTTTGGACCCTTTAATTCAAAAGACATTGAATTCCTGTTGGTTTCACGTACAGCACCCACCCATCCAACACAACAGGCACAAGGTTGGAACGGTAATGTTCACTTCAGTGCTGTGATCTGATAGAGTTAGACGGCATCTCAGCAGAGGGAGCTCCCGACAGCTGTTACCCCGATTCCTCGGTTCTCACCGAAAAGGAGCAAGTGCAACTCAGAGACTCACCGCATCAATAATGCATTCACACATTTAGATTTGCTGATGGCAGACTGTGTTCTCAGCCTCGCTCGTTTCTTCCTTCTCTCTCTCACACTCTCTCTCTCACACTGTTTTCTGCTGTCACCACACTCCTTCATGGCATCTCTCTCAACCACCTCTCCACCTGTCTTGATTCTCTCTCTTCCCTTCAAGGTTTCTCTGCTGCATGTGTGAGAGTGACATCTGTGACATTGTGTGAAGTAATAGGGCAGACGGCACAAGATCTAGTCATGTGACTAAACCCAACAGCGTGACCTTCGGCTGTCCACATATATTCGAAAGACTGAACATCTTGGCTACTATATTATTGATCTACTGGTCAGTCTAGAACATAGGAAATGACAGAGGTTGTGTGTGTGTGTGTGGTCCTGGTAGAGACCCTATGTAATGGGGACAAAATGTCCCCACAAGGATGGCAATATCTGAAATCCTTGTCCTTGAGGGGACATTTTTGATCTCCATGAGGAAAACAGCTTATAAATCATGATGTTTTTTGAAAATGTAAAAATGCAGAAAGTTTTCTGTGATGGGTTTTAGGGGTAGGGGAGAAATATACCGTTTGTACAGTATAAAAATCATTGTCTATGGAATGTCCCCATAAAACATGAAAACACAACGTCTGTGTGTGTGCGTGGGGTTAGATTAGAAAACATGTTGCAAGCTATGAGTTTACAGGCAATGAACGCACCAAAAAAAGAAAAAAAGGAAGGATTTGGTGCACTGTGTAAAAGGCTATTTTACACAGTACACCATTACAAAGGGTTTACATTTCATTTTCAATGAGACAGAGGCGGCAGAACGGAGGCGGCACTGAAAGACACTGGGTGCCATGCTTGTGCTCAAAAATCCTACTGATTTGATGTTCATGTGGAAAAATAAATAAAACATTTAAAGGGGTCATGAATCTATAGAAATCAAATTGGATCTTTTGATATAATAAGAGGTCATTGTGCTATAAAAAATATCCTGTAAGTGTTAGAATGCAAACATTTCCTTGTTTGTCCAAAAAACGCTTTTATAGAAACCAAGCTGCCAAAACGACTCTTCTCAGTATGACGTCACAGTATGATGAAAGATGATCGCCCACTTCTACATCATTACGTCTTTAGCCCTGCACACCGATTCACACATGTATGAGGGAGACAAAAACAGGATTACTCAAGTAACAAAACGATAGAGATGTTTTGCAGTGCCAAGTGGGAAACAGTCTTTGCATAGCATTGCTGTCCTTTTGATCCTAACATTGAGAAAGCTCCAGATTGCATCAGTAAGACAATATTCGTTTGTTCGCTTCATTTTACTGCAGATTCGTTTTTAAACAAGACACATTTCAACGCAGGCTTTTCAGAGAGTAAGATGCAGTGCTGAGTGCTGGCTATATTGGATCTGACAGTAATGTAAGTAACAATGTTTTTACCATGTGCCACTATTGCTTTTTCTGTTACAGATAGATTGACATGTACTCACTTTACTGAAAATGATAAACGAAGAATAGAACGGGAGTGTGACAAACAATGACACATTCATTCTTAATTCATTTATACGAAACACTAAGTTATCCTTTATCAACTATAACACACTAAATTTACAACTGCATATAAATGAAAACATTGTTTTAATTAGTAGACCAGAAATGCGAAACATCACATTACTAAAATAATTTTATTTCAATCGAATGGCAAAAAAAAAAAATGGCTGGAGTAGCTGTGCCAAAAACAAAAAGATGAATGCAATAAATGCTTCCAGAGTAGACCACTTCAATGATTATAATGGGAGCGATTTAGTTGCATGTGTTATTTTATTACCTATCACTTACATGCTACTGTGTAAAATGCCTTAAGACAGAAAGAAAAGTAAGTGAGAAAGGAAAAAAGAGACACGTAGACAGAGATATACGCTGACTGATGGTTTCCATATTAATAGTTAAGTGTCAAATATGCCGCAGTTCGTCGTGTACTCTAAAATAATGAAGGGACAGTACATTAGAACTGTTCTTTTAAAAAGGGCAGAGGCAGACACATTCTTTTGAGGGACAATGAGGAAAAAAGACAACCAATTATGCACATTATTATATAGAACAAATGCATCGTTTCGGTGCATGATAGCATAGAAATATGAATGATAATTTGCAGTGTGTGCGCTGTAACCCTGCTGGTTCATTCTGAGCTGTTGATTAGTGGAGCACATAATCAGCTCCTGTCACCGGCAGCAATGAACCAACCTCTCTTTTTCTCTATTTCTGCACTGTTACTGTTTCCAACACACACTAAGAAACTGTCTTTGTTGTTGGGTCAGCTGGACTGCTATGGGTTGTATCAAGTTTTCGAATTGCTTTTGAGGAGATGAACAGGAGCTTTAAATGCAAAGCAATGGGCCTGACAAATTAAAGGAGCTTTCAGAGAGAGAAAGAAGAGAGAGAGAGGAAGTCTGACAGATCACTGCCTAGCCTGACAAGCCAGACCCACATCAAGGTGTTGGGTCTGGGAACACACCATTGGCAGGGCTCAATCCGAGGGGCGGGATAAACGGTTGTCTTTCAAATTCCCCCTGCACGCAATAGGATAGCGCTACAACCGACCAGAGCAACGAAGAAGGTGAAGCGGAGCTAGTTGATAGATTAAACTTTCGCCGTATCCGGTCGGCAAAACTCTGAACACCTCTTCCTTTCTGAAGAATGACTTCAGTGCCATTCATTGTTCTTTTCTCAAAGAAAAGCTTAACTCCAAGTCTTCCAGAGTCGCGGCCACAGCCGATTCGAAAGGCCACTGTTCGCCAGCTTCTTTGTTTACAAGTAGCACGCAGAACCGCGGCCGTCATTTTGTTAAGCCTGTCCACCGATACGATAATATTTTTTCATATGCACTACAAGTGTTTCATCGTCTCAGATCAGCTTTGTTCATTTACTGTGAATCGAGCTGCTCTGAGACACTGAAACACTGTATCATGAACTGCATATGTGCAGGCACATAAAATAAATCCTGTAAAAATATTTATTTGCCAATAATCGTACTCAAAATGTAAACCTTTTTTCCAAATTGTTCAACAAATTAACCCCAATAATTCTAGAAAGACTAATTCTTCCAAATATTGCTATTCAAGGCGCAGTGTATATTGCAGAAAAGCAAAATATCACAATACAATGAGATTTTTTCCAATATTGTGCAGCCCTATACATCTATCTAGATTGTAAATACCATCAGACAGTTCTTTACATATATTTTCTAAGCTGTCAGAGAAGCCAGCATTCAAAGTTATACATATCCCCTAAACAACAAAGAACAGACAACAATGAGAGAGAAGAAACAGGAAAGGCTGAATGAATCTATTCAGTAATTCAATGAGAAGGCTCTTGAGAGCACCAGAGGTGTGCATCACAGAGAAAATCTATTTGTGACTGCAGGGAGATGAGCGTGAATGGACCAGTTTATGAGCTAGCACTAACTACAGTTCACAGGACATTCACTCTTTTCTAAGTCTAATTTAACTTCACTTAGAAGTGATTCGAGCAGTAATATTTCAAAGTAATCCAAAAATATCTTCTATGATAACTGAATCCCAACATGCTACCCATAAAATGCGGTTTCATGTTGTCTGTATGACTAATAGTAATGTTGCCTTATAGTAGGACATGTTGACTTTGCTTTCCGTCGCTATGGCACCGGCAAACATTAAATGCTCCATCTCCGCTGCTTTTGTTTGCAAAATTATTTGACAAAACACTACCGCCACAACTGCCCGCCACGATTCATTAACCATTGCTTGGCGAAATAATCAGAAAGCAATCCTACACTCATACTCATCCATCCTAATTTGACAGGTTTCCTGTAAAAGGTTTCTGTTTATTAATGCACAAATGGCTGATAATAACGCTCTTTTTGAGATGGTTCAGTACCTCTGCATTCAAATGGCTTGCAATGTTTGCTGTTGAAGTATGCAGTAAATCTGAACACACAGTAAGCCCAAAACAAGCCTGTACTTGTACTTCTGCCACTGTATTAGATAAGACAATATCAAACCAAGTCACATTTCAAAGACAAAATAAAAAAAATTGGGTAACACTTAGCATAATTTATAGTTATATTACTAAAGTAACTACATTTAACGCGTGTAACAAGAACACTAAAATAAAGTGTTACCAAAATTTGTAAAAGTAAAAAGCATCGAGTCTTGCATTATTTGTTTTCAGATGTAACTTGGTTTGATGTTCTGCTGTTATTATTTAGACATTTTAAGTGTCCAATTAATTTTTGGTGGCTGTATGTATGATTTCCTCTGAAAAAATTGAAAACAGAGCCAGGGGAAAGGCTGGCCGTGAAGTTAATGCAATGGATCGCTGGTTTTTATTTGCAAAGATGGGTGTGTGTATGTTCAGGGCAGTCAACAGCGCAGTTGCTCCAGCTGAATGCACAGAGCGCCAGACAATTTTTGCCAATTATGTGTGATTGTGCTTTCATTAAATACACTGCAGGTGGTGTATGAAGCATCTTTTGGCAGCCAAGAGAAAACGCCTCCCACACATGGCCTTACGACCCACACAACAGAGTCCTTCCTGAGGATAAAGGGAAAGAGCAAGAGAGAGGCATTTCGTAACTCTACAAAAGCAAAATATGCTTGGTTTGATGTGGAGTGGCCCAATCGATTCTTGTTTAATGCATAAACAAACTCATGGTAAACACGTTTCCGATGTGTATTCCAACCTATCGCCTGCTTTGAAATCAGCTGAGAGTGCAAGTTGTATTTCCGAAATCATCAAAAAAATTACGTAACATTTCAATCAAATTCAAAGCTAGTATAAATCAGTATTCATTAACCACCTAATTTATGATCTCCCAAAGCAATTACAAGGGCTTTTTGATCATAAAATAACTAGCCGACAGGATGATATGACACCCTAGCCTCTGAGTCATCCTAAATGGTACGCCTGTGATGTATTCAATGTGGGTTTTAAATAGCTTTTAGCTGTGTCATGGAGTTCTCCATCTACACCAGGAAGTATATGCCTTGGAGGATGCTGTAAAATTATCTCTTATAAGCCAAAATCCTGAAGCTATAGATTTATGACCCTTTCTTTTTGTATTCACTAAGCCTATTAATGAATTTCAATCATTACATAAGGTCCTAGGCACTTTAGCGATTAAAAGTTTGAGTTTAATGTTTTTGAAAAAAGTCTCTATTTTCTCCATAAAGTCTCCATTTATTTGATCAAAATTACAGTAAAAATTGTGATACTGTGAAATAATATTACAATTTAAAACTGTTTTCTATTTTAATACATTTCAAAATGTAATTTAGGCTATAACTGTGATCAAAGCTGCATTTTCAGCAGCATTACACCAGTCTTCAGATTTTAAAGAGTGTTTAAAATGCTATAATCGGGTCCCGGTGCATCTGCCAACCCACGAAACTTAAAAAAGAACAACCCAGTAACTTTGTTTTGGTAAGCCTTTCTCTGCAAGCACGTGAATTAAAAAAATCTAAACCAAGCAGATGTCTTGTTAGTATTTGGCAGAGAATCCGATTGAGGCAAGAACTGTGTGGAGAGGGGGCGGCACACAGCAAATCATTTGCATTTAAAGGCACATACACGAAAACAGCCTGTTCTTGACTGTAGTCAGAAATGGGTATTTACAACATGGATTTATAAATGATCTGTGAGGTATTTTAAGCTGAAACTTCATAGATACAATCTGGGGACACCTGAGACTTAAATTACATCCTGTAAAAATGGGCATAATAGGTCCCCTTTAACAGTGTTGGGGGTAACGCATTACAAGTAACTTGAGTTACATAATCAGATTACTTTTTCAAGTAACTAGTAAAGTAACACATTACTTTTAAAATTTACAACAAAATATCTGAGTTAATTTTTAAAAAAAGTAATGCAAGTTAATTTTTCACATTTATTTGACTACAGCTCTCCTGTCCCCATGTTGAGAGAAATCGAGAGTAAGTGCAGAGGCATTGTGTGTGAACATTTAAAATTGGGCATTTATTCATCTCACTTGCACAATAAAGATTCAGTACTGATGAATAAAATCAGTCAAATGCAAAATCAGAGTACTATGCAAATTAAATATGAGATAAAACATATATTATTATACATTTAATCTACCTTTATCGAACAATGTCTTGCTCCTAACCTTCGATGATTCAGTTAAACCATGAGCAAAAATTACTAGATTTTTTGTTTTTATTGGTACAACTTTTTCTTCCATTATCCAGAATGGCAGCATAGCTGAAAGGTTTGTTTTCGAGCTGTGCCCTCTACTGTACATGCGTGAATTTGCATTTTCACCTCAGCCTGAGGCTTACTATTTCAAGTTTGGTATGAAGAGGTCTTTACATTTGCACAAAATTAGAACTTTTTTGTTATAAAAAAAAAAACAAGCGAGAAAAAGTAATGCAAAAGTAATGTAACACACAATAAGTAATGCATTACAGTAATGTCTTACAAAAGTAATGTAACACACAATAAGTAATGCATTACAGTAATGTCTTACAAAAGTAATGTAACACACAATAAGTAATGCATTACAGTAATGTCTTACAAAAGTAATGTAACACATTACTTTTCTTAAAAAGTAAATAAGTAACTCAATTAGTTACTTTTTAATGGAGTAACGCAATATTGTAATGCATTACTTTTCAAAGTAACTTTCCCCAACACTGTCCTTTAATATGCTGATTTGCTACTCAAGAAAACATTTTTTTTATAATTATCAATGTTTAAAATGCTGCTTAATATTTTTGTGGAAACCGTGATCATTTTTTCAAGATTCTTTGATGAATAGAAAGTTCAAAAGTACAGCATTTATTTGAGAATAGATATTTTTGGTAATAACGAAGTCTTTACCATCACTTTTGAACTATTTATTGTATCCTTGCTGAATAAAAGAATTAATCTTTTTCCTTTTAATCTTTTGTTGTTAAGTATAGTTTGTTTAATCTTTAAACTTTACCTTTTATGTCTTTGTATAACATTGACATTGTATGGAAAAAAGCAGCATGAACATTCTGGTTCATTCCCCAGAAGATCACACGGGTGATGAGCACATAAGTCTGATTAAATGATGACAGAACTTTCAGCTAATCCTGCGTAGGATTGAAAATAATCAAAGATATTTGAAATTGAACAAAGACATTTGCTTTGTTTTAACCCCCATCTTTCTTATCACAAGGGCCATTTGGAATTCCTAAAGGCAAAGAGATGTTGATAGGAAAAGTTTAATAAAGGTTTGTCATACCTTTAGTACAATGGGGGAAGTTGAAATTATCTGATTGGTCAGTGTGAATGTTTCACGTTTGGGTTTCAGTCACATGGTCAAGGAATGGATAAAAGAAGATTGTAACTGTTGCTCTGGCTCTCTCTCTTCTTGGGAACGGCTCTTTGGCTTTCTCTTTTCTAAAGCCAGTCTCTAACTCTCTCTCACTTTCTATCCCTCAGGTAACATTCTATTCATGCTGGGTACGATTAATGGTACAGAGTTTTTATCATCTCATACTTCTATTTTGTAACTATTTTAAGTGTAACCATAACCAGATTTTGCGTTTATTTCCGTTGTTGGTATAAGTAGCAGTGGGTTGTAAAAGACGAGAAATGTACAGTTTACTATCATCTTGCTGATAACGTTGTCATTCGGCAACCCTGCAGCCTGAACCACTGTAGGCGAACCACCCTTACTCCTGTAAGTGTATGTAGTACCATCCGAAATCAGCGATATAAAAAAGCGCCTATGAAACTGGCAGAAAATCAGAGGCAAAACATTGTTTGTTTGTCACATGAACAGTGCTTGCAGGTATACTTGTCAAACAGAAATGGAGAAAAATGCTGGTTGTGGGCTTATTTGCTGGCAGATGCAGCAATTTTGCCCCTGCCAGCACTGTGATGTTTTGAATACACTGACACGAACACTGGCAGGGCTGAAGAGATTTTATGCTGAGATTTTTACAACATCCCTCCTCCCTTCTCTGACTGTTTGTCCATCTATCGAGAAGACCAGTTGATATATTAACGATTTCTTACATCACGTTTCCCTGAAGGCATTTTTCAATGTGTTATGGATCCCTTAAGTGCTTTCAACAAATGCCTATTTGCCCATTTTTACAAATGGAGGACGTTTAATTAGGAAATAAACTTAGTCTCAAGTAAATGCTCTGTAGCATCCCGTCTGAGTAATATAAGATCCAATAAGAACAAAATGAACAAACACTGATTTTCTGTCACTTTAGCTGTGTTTTTTGGCTTTCAGAGTGACAAACATGGGGAGACTGTATGCTAATTCCCCACCCTGAAGTCTGAGCTAGCAGGAAAAGTAGAAAAGCAAAAGTGGGTTAGCCATCTTCAAAGCACATTTGAAAGAGAGAGATTTAATGGTGGAGGCTCAGATAATATCTCTCTCAATATAACTGAGGAAAAAGAGCTAAAATATGAAGAAATATTTAAGCCCATTGCTTAATAAGTGTTTTCATACGGCTGTACCTTTTGGCTTAGCACCTTTTAACGATTGCTGTCTTAAGGTGATGTGTGTATAATTTTTTTATGTTAAAATACATTCTCATAACACAGTTTAATGTGAGGAGACAACTTCAAATTAACTTCTGAAAGAATGAACTTCTGGCTCAGACAATGGTGACAGTTTGTGGTGGAACAACCTGTTTCGTCTAACAATGGAAGACAGGGGTAGTGTTTGGGAAAAGCTGTAACTTTTGCACTACATCAACCACAATCAAGCACGACTTTAAAACCCCCAGAAAACTGTATTCCTTTCTGCAATCCACACATGCAAATTTCTCTTGATTACTCTTTTTATCCTCCAAATACAGTAATTTCTGTACTTCTAGACAAATATAACTGTGCCAGCATTGAAGCTTCTGTAAGGCAAGGAAATTAGATTATGAACTCAAGGACAATAGAACCAAGCATGTCCTTCACTTGGGAAGAACATATTATTTTAGATCTAAAAATACTATGTTGTTTGAAGTAGTCATGAGGGATCTTTGCCTTACTTAGATCTTGGTTCAGTTGGGATCATACTATAACATTACAATGTGAACAGTAAGGGGATGTTAACACAACACGTGTATTTGCATTTAAAGAAGATCAAGTGCAAAAACTTGGAACGGAATGCAGGAGCCTTGATATGCACAACACTTTTAAATAAAACAGCCAAAACATCATTCTGATGCATATGTCCTTAAACCAACAGCGTAATTGGAATGCTAGATCGCAACCTGTGTGAATGACCTTCAAAGCAAAACAAAGAAAATAAAGAAGGAAATAGAAGTCTCAGAGCTCATACTGTGTGTTCTACCAAAATATTTTATATAACCAAAATACTGTAATAATTTTCCTAGCATCTCACGGTCAAGTTGTGTCAACTGGCTCAAATAGCTCCTCCGCTCATTTCCCACCCACCTGGCAAGCCTGGTACAACAGCTGATGCTCAAACTTCTTGATCCCCAAGATCTGCTGGAACATCTCGTAGAGTTGGTCTTTGCTCAGGATGAGCTCGGAAGCAGCGCTGGCTGTCATGCGCTGCTGCGCCTTTCGTGGGTCCTCGTCTCCGCGGTAGATGGTGTCAAACTTGGCCATCCAGGAACTCAGCACGGTCTCCTTGCTCAGACCATCGATCTCTGGCAGGCTTCGGACACGTTTCTCGATGTGGCGCTTGAAGACCTCGCGACAGTCCAGAGCGGATAAGCCTCCAGTTTGGACCATTTTTGCAACACGGTCGCTCTTTAGAAAAACCTGCAGGGCGTACAGACAAGGGGAAGGCAACAAATAATTCAAGACTCTTTAGTCTATTTTTAGTTTTAGTAATCTATTTGCTACCTAAACATTGACTTAATTCACTTTTAAATATACAAATATATATATATATATATATATACAAATATATATATATATATATATATATATATATATATATATATATATATATATATATATATATATATATATATAATATATATATATATATATATATATATATATATATAAAGTTTATTCTCTTCGAAAAAAAAGGTATAAAAGCAAACAAAAATTGGCGACTCTGACTACCATGTGTGGTTCATGGCTCTAATGTAAGTAAATAACTAAAGACTCCTGACAATAAAAAGAAAAGAAAAGAAAAGGGATGGGCCCTTAGATACGTCCCATCCAAACTTCCTTGTTTCAATAGGAAATATAATTAACATAAAAGTGTGTTCACGCACGCCATGTCATAATTACAGCAATTTACGTGATTTCAACTTGTAAAAAGTGTTCACGTCCTTGTAGAGCTTGTAATTTGAGAGCTTCTACTTGTACCACGTGACTGCTGAACCACCTGACCGTTTAGGCGTTGATAGTGGTGCCATAGAAACGCAGAATTCCCAGCCCGAGGACGTGAACAGCCCCGAATATGTTGTTATCTCGAGACTACGGTGATTATGACTTAGCGTGAATTGCAAGGTAAGAAATGATTTTGCACTCGCCAAGCCATTTCATTGGACCTTTAAAAGGTGAGGTGGTGATAAAACCAGGAAAACAATTCTGCCCTTCAAAAAGTTTCACTTGGGTGACTTTAAAACATTCATTGTGTTTTCAATCTCCAATCTGCTAGAGAAAATTATGCCTCAGTGCTTTGCTTTAATATTCTATGCTGTGATAGATACAACATCATCTACAGTGATATACTGCAGTAATATAACCAATGCCATTAAAGCTATGGAAAGCAATGGTAACTGTAAATTTTCACTGCATTGAAATGATGGGATCAGTGTGGGCAAAAATGTTGCAGCCCTATGGTCTCTCTCTCTCTCTCTCTCTCTCTGAATTATTCAGACGATATTTCCTAATTCAAACCAGAGTAAAGGGAGAGAACATTTGTGATTTTATTCTTTAGTCCAACTGAAATGGCTATTGAGATCCAACTGCCTCCTCTTTTCCTATTCGCAATGTTTCACATTTGGTTTTATAGAGGTGAGAGTAAAACGTGATTTATGTTTTTTCTCAACAATTGGTGTGCTTGGCAGCTGCTTTTCTCTGTTCCATTTAAAAGCCCTTCTATCGTTCTCCATTCAAGAAGACAAATAGAGCTTTAAATTGCTGTCTGGTCCCAATCCAGACTGCAGTTTACAGTGAGCCTCTCTTTCTGTGGCCTGCAATGACAAACTGATTTGAAAATGAACAGTTCCGCAAACAGGCCCTGCAATGGCTTTTCTAGTTGAAACATTACAGAAACCTTGAGTCTTATTTCAGAGGTTTCAGAGGAGCATTACTAGCAGTTCACAAATTACCCATTTCATAACTAGTTGCCTGTTAAAGCTGGGACTTGTTTGCACAATAGACAACATTGCAGATGTGCTACACATGCATATTTATTTATTTATTGTACTGTATATGTTTATTTTTCTAATCATTTCTCAGTTAGCACTCATATACAGTACAACACTCTTGAGAATCTTGCTACTGGCTACATTAAAATCATTATTTACAACTATGACAATTAAACACAAAGCATTTGTATTAATGATTTTAAATGCGAGGCAGTCTGAAGTGTTCTAATAACCACTTTCAGCCATATTGCATAAGTAATTAGCATGCACAGAGGCCCAAAACGCAGCAACAGGATGTAGTAATGTAGTGACCTTACCACAATACTTGAATCCATTAGAATAGCAATCTCGTCATGGAGCATGTGTAAACACTTGTATGTGAGATGTGTTTTAGCTAAGGAGAGCCCTGAAGGGCTATTTAAGCACTCTCATCTCCATGATAATTCACTTACGAAGGCATGTGATCATCTAAATGTTTTGACTAATCTGTGGTGTGGTAAATTCAACTGGCTATGCAACATTTCAAGACACACAGTGCAATAATCAAGGAGCCAGTTCATGATATTGTTGCTTGCCAACATTACCCCAAGCTAATCGCCTGAAGGAGAGGTTAACATGCCACGACCTCACACGGACAGAGACAAACTCATTTTCATTCATTCATTCAGTGAGTGCATATTCTATAGAGGACAATTTGGTGAATTCACAGAAAGAAAAAATGTTAATAGCAAAGCATAGGTTATCTTTGGCTGCTTGAATGTCTTAATACTTTACCTAATGTCCAATACTTTTAATGTTAAAAGATTTCAGTTTAAAGGTGCTGTAAGCTATTTTTTTGGGAAGCAAGCGTAAAATAGCACTACCACCTGTCAGATATCACTGAAATATGTGTTGGTGGGAAAACACACTTGTCTTTGTGATAGCAGGATCTGGTAGGCACAAAAAGGAAGTGTCCTGCACATTTTAAGCTAATCATGCAACTTTAATACACTATCATTCAAAAGTTTGGAGTTGTTAAGATTTTTTTTATGTTTTTGTCTCTAAGGCTCAGCAAGCCTGCATTTATTTGATCAAAAATACAGTAAAACAGCAATATTGTAAATATTAAATATAAAATACCTGTTTTCTATTTTCTCCCCATTTTAATGTTTAAAATGTAATTTATTCATGTGATGACAAAGCTGAATTTTCAGCATCATTACTCCCATCTTAAGTGTCACATGATTCTTCAGAAATCATTCTAATATATTGATTTGGTGCTCAAAAAACAGTTATATTATATAACAATATTAAAATATTTAACAGTATTTTAAAATCTCAATAAGCTCAATATTTTTTGGGGAATATAAAGTTCAAAAGAATAGCTTTTCTTTTGTACCATTATAAATGTTTGTAAATAAGAGCATTATTTACTTACTGAATATTACTGACCTCAAACTTTTGAACAGTAGTGTTAACATCAGTATACTATACTAGATGAATATCAGCAAATAACATGTCTAATAAAAAAAATAAGTCTGGTAAGGTTTGAGACCAAAGAGATGTCTAAAAAAAAAAATCAAAGGCTGAGCAGCAACCAATAATGGCATGGATGATTACTTGAGCATGACAAGGGTCAATTTCATTCTACTTGCAATGATACTTCACCTCAAAATAGCTCTGCACTGCATTGATGAAGGCCTCATCCGCCACAATCTGTGTGTCTCCTTTGAGAAAAGACTCAAAGCGGTCCTTAGTGGTCTGCAGCTGCTGCTTGGTGATCTATAAGGAGAAATGAAAAAATAAACCAACGTCAAAATTCAGATTATTTGCGATTGCAAAAAATATTTAAAAAGAAAGACCAATGCATTCGTTTGTAGTTATTACAGATAATACAACATTATAATTGAGAGCTTTGTAATCAGTGACTCGATCTAAAATGGTCTCCGTTGAATCAGTTATCAGATTTTTCACATTAAGATATGAAGCCAGATCTATAGCGGTTCAGGACTAAAGTAAATGATGTGCAGCCGCAAAAGGGTTCGAGATTTTTCAGAAACAAATGACAAAGCACAGTGGGGTTTTTTTTAGCAAGAGACATTTAATACATCCTTGTTTTTATCAAAACACTCCCACAAGTACAGTCTCTTCTCAAGTCTACACTTAAAAATACTCTTTCTGCTTAAAGAAAAAAATAACACCCACCTTCAAACTCAATAACACACATTCTCTCTATTCACACAGCCAGATATCTCTAGCTACATTTCTCTCACACTCATTCTCTCACTTGCACGCTCTAATTTTAACCTTCCCTCACAAAAATTGTGCACTTAAATCCTTCATTTTTTTTAAATATGTCGATTTTTCAGGTATAATACATCTTATATTTTACTGCAAGCCTTCTAATTCCCTCTCTCTCTCTCTCTCTCTCTCTCTCTCTCTCTCTCTCTCTCTCTCTCTCTCTCTCTCTCTCTCTCTCTCTCTCTCCGATGTGATTCATCACTCTTCCGGAATGTCATCAGGGCACAAGATGACAGAGTGACGAACGAGTAAGCAACAGAACGAGGGAAGTGTTGTGATGGAGAAAAAGAGGTAAAAAAGAAAAACAGTATTCTCCTCCTCTTCATAAAAAGCAGACGAGCAAAGCCCTGACAGTTACAGTGCCACTGTGTTTTATGGTGGTGGTTATCATCAACTGGTTTTGCTTCAGGAACCAGATTTTACAATAGATATAATGTAGCACCCGAATACGCCCGAAAAAAGAAATGAAAAAGTTCACCCAAAAATGAAAATTCTATGAAAATTGTTTTAACAATATATAATTATATACATTATATTATTTATTTTTAGGGGGAGCTTGAGAAATCACTATGAACTTATATATTTTAAAGTACATTATATTATTACTTACATTAAAAGAGCTGTCTTAAAGGGGTACAAAAGAGGCTTTCAATAAAACTTGGCTGCCTATACAATACAAAGGCGAAATTAATTTTTAAATCAATGCCACCTGACTAGAGAAAACAGAGAAAAAAAGGCTGTTGTCTTTGCTTTTGCCAAATAGGTAGGAAAACTTCAATACCCATGATGCACTGGGCATGTTGCCATACAATGCCACTCCCCCCAGTCTGCTTTAGTAGAAAATACCACCTTGCTTTAGTAGGAAACAATTCTTAGCAAACTTTTAGTCAGAATGGTGTCCGCTTGTATTGTTCCCGGGTGCAAGAATTAGGCAGCAAAGAATCGTAAACATGGAGAAAATGCGCAGCGTAAAATCGGAAAAACCTTTGTATTTGTAGTCAACATTTCAAACTGGATGACCATGAACACAAATGGAAGGTAAAAACTGAAAGAAACTGTCGTTTTCACCATATTCTCCATATATATAAGGACCATATTCTCTGATAAGTTTTGTTCTACAGAGCTGTGCTAGTTCCATGTCTCCCATATCCCTGCACTCTTTCTTCTCACACAATAAAATAAACTCAAATCAATATTTCATGGCTTTTTATTTATTCATTTGGTAAGTACCAGTGTAATAAGCAGAAGAGTTTACCATGAGCAAGTCATAATCACAAAATATAACCCCCCCCATCTCTCCTAATGACTTTGTCAGAGTATAATTTGAAAAAAGGACTAGAGCTGCAACTAACGATTATTTTTTCTGTCGACTAATCTAACGATTATTTTTTCGATTAGTCGACTATTCTAACGATTATTTTTCCGGATTAATCTTATGATTCTTTTTTACTGATTATTGTACTTCAAAGAGGGTAGTGAATTTGTATATTATTTTAACATGAAATCAATGAATGATGACAATATTAATTGTATTTCAGGAAGGGTAGTGTACATAGTAGGCTATGCCATTTTATAAAGAAATATATGAACACAAGAAGCTTTTTAAACATAATATATAATGATACTATTCATCATAAAATGTATACAGAGTAGGCCTAATTAGGAAAAGTTGTTTACTATAGTAGTTGAGTATGATTTACTTATTGATTTGTGTCAAAAGTAAACAAATGCACTTGTATTTATCTGCAAAAGGTTCACATACAGGAGCTTTCAGCATAGTTTTAATATAGTATAACTAGTTGTCTATTTTGAAGATACATGTGCATAAACAACGACTAAAGCTGCCAGAAGTTTTAGCCCAAACTTCAAAGACACATTTAAATGATTAAAGCTAGAGGCATATCTTAACTTTAATGTTACTTTAATCATGCAAACTACCTATATACAGCATGTTATTATGCATATGTGTTTGGGACAGAGCGGAACCAGGTCGCATTAACAGCAGATATATGCAGCCCATAATAAATAAAAGCACGAGACGTACTGGGGTCGGAGAAGAACCCCGGAAAATGTGACCGTCTGTTGCAATACACGCGCCACGGTTCAGCTGCGCGAGAGAACACTGGCAGCAGGGTTGCCAGGTTTACACAACAAAACCCACCCATTCGTTACTCAAAACTAGTCCAAAACAAGCCCAATCGCGTTTCGGGGAGGTTCTCTGGTAAACATCGCGTTCGGGGGGTTAAATATGTGTGTTTTTTTGCAGGGCTGCCGGCTAAAATTCTCATTCCCGGGGCTAAATATCACATAATTGGGATCGCTTCAACCCGCGGACATGAGACACAGCCCGCGGCAACAGTGTAGAAGTAGCCCAATTCCGCGGAAAAAACCGGGACTTGGCAACACTGACTGGCAGTGTGAAAGCTCCCGCTCTCCACGCGCACAGCACCTGCTCTGCCACCGCGCGCAATGTGAAACCGGCATTACAGAGCGAACAAAGCACAGTTTTATTCGGCTTCTGTTTAAAGTACTCCCACACTTTTGAATGTCGCGGTCTGGCTTTATATGATAAATGATCATTTTCACTATGCCCGGGAGCAGAAGCTGCCATTATTCTAGATCTTCTGTTCCATTCTAGAACGTAAATAATGTGCCGCCGACGCGTCGACGCATTTCACGCACGTCGACGTATTTTCGTAGTCGACGTCATCGACGACGTCGACGCGTCGTTGCAGCCCTAAAAAGGACAGGTTGACTGTACATTCTCCATTACATATCCTATATAATTATATATGTATATTGTAAAATGTGTATAAAGATACAATGAATGGAACAATGAATTATTGTATTCCTCTTTTCTAGCTTGCATCACTGTTTTCATCATCTCACTGAAACATTCAAAACCTCTAATTGTGCTCTGTCATGCATACGGTGGCTTGCTAAGCATCCCAAAAAAACATTAAGTTTAACAAGATGTTATGTTGCTGTTCATCTTGAAACCACCAGTGTGACAAAATCTAAAGGAAACTGGGTTTTCTGTGTGCAAGTGTGTAGGAGGAAGGTGGAAAAGTACAAAGTAGCATGTGCCTGTGAGGCATCACAGCACCATCTGTGTGTTCATCTCTCTGCTATACTGTCCTCTCTCCTTCACACACACATAGAGCAGTTGACTTTATCTGCCTTCTGAACTGTCTGTACAGAGAATACTATAACTCTGAAGAACAGCTTGCAGCCCTCAATATTTCAGAGTGTGCTTTTCTCTTTCTTATTTCCAGAATAGTTTTTTTATGAAGGTCGGGCACAGGCATACAGGAGGGGATGTGTGTTAACTTGACAGCTCTAGTGTGTGTGTGTGTGTGGGGTGTATGTGTGTGTGTGTGTTGTGTGTTCATACATGACGAAGACATTATAATGTAAATGTTTAAAGGCTTCATTTTCTATCCCTGCGTTGATATATTTCATACTGGAAGCAAGATGCACATTAAAAGGGAGGGCACACCGTTTATGAAGAGAAAGATTATACATTTTAAACGCTTCAGTTCTGTTAGAAGTTTATATTGCCAATGTCAGCATTTAGAACCACATTACTTTATAGCTTCAAAACTAACAGATATGTACTGAAACCCTGAAAAGTTTCGATTTCATTTAATTTCTATGACTGAAGGAAGGCAAAGAAAAAGAAAAAAAGCTAGAGGAGGAAAACATTGAAACAATAAAGATAAACTTCTTTACTAACGATAGATTGGATCAAATAAATATCTTTACTAACCCACAACCCTAACCTTTGGTGTCTAAATTATTCAAAGGTATATAATACGATTAGGAATGTCTCTTTTTAAAGGGTTACTTCAGCGATTAGCATTAAGCTTTGTATCGTACAAGAAAATGGTAGTATATTCAAATTATCGTACTTTTCCCCCTCATATCCCCCTGAGACGAGAGAATTATCAGAATCCTCAGATGACGCAAAATGACGATATTTATATGATGCGGTGCAGAGCAAAGTGAGTGTTTCAACTTTTCAATGAATTCCAATGAAAGTTAAGCTTCCATTGGCATGATCTGAAAACACGCCAGTCTGGACACACTAGGGATGAAACGGTATGGAAATTTAACATCACGATTATAGTGACCCAAATTATCACGGTTATCAATATTATCACGGTTTTGTTCAAACGAAATGAAAGTGTTCAAAAAGAACAGATGCACACACTTAAAACATTTCAACAAGTTTTATATTTGAAATTCAACAAACAACAAATAACTAAAGCAGCTCTATGCACTTTTTTAAGCTAGATTCTGTGGGATTTCCTTCCTTAATGGCCGTCATCAATAGCAACGCATAACACATAAATAATAATAATTTGTCGTAAATATAATCTCTAATATTATCACTGTAAATATATTCCCAAGCAATATTCTCATCAGTGTTCTATCAGACACATTTAAATCTAGCATATTTTGTGTTAGAGCCCAAACAGTATCCTAGTGAAATAATGCATATCCATATTTCCATATGATTTGACAGTTTATTTTATTAAATATCAAAATGTGTGCATCATACCTGACACCTAGATGAACACTTTACAGTCTTTTTATGACTGTCATTCTCTTCAAATGCTATTGAAGTTTGAAACGTGAATAACGTTACCAATGTTGTATGTAACTTTACAGACGGTCCCTAAATTCGCCTGCGTTATGCCAGTCATAACAGATGCGCTGTGGTTCTGCTGTGTTTTTTTTTAAACCATTTTCGCTGCTGAAATAGAACAAAAACAGTCAACCACTGTATGATGAATGAATCTCCTGCGTACAGCACACGTTTATCTCTGATCTGAGTGCAGATTTCAGCGAGTGAGCGCGGCGCGCGCTTGGAACAAAACTCCGCTAATCTGAACGCCTCTGATTATGAGATATTGCATTCATAAACTCAATAGAAGCACGTGTAAGTGCTTATAATGCGCAACGCGATTATAACAGATGGCTTTTGAGAAGACTAGTATAAGTTCAACAGCCAGAGTGGCTAGTGTGCAGCCGAAATAACGTTACACCCGCAAATGGCGGTTGTTAATGTCAAACCCTGATTATTATCCCTTAAATGTCACCCTAGTCTTGTCTGAATTTGTTCGTTCGCTTCACGTTATTATTTCCCAGACGTAGGTTTGGTATTGAGGTCAAAGTCCACTTGCCTTGCGTTCGTAGTTTTGAAGTGTTTTCCCTATTACAGCGACTTTCTTCTGGCATGTTTGCAGACAGGGTGACCATCTTAGATTAAGTTTCCCTCAGGACTTTTGTAAAAGCCAAAATATGACCACGCCTCAGATTTGGTCCTTTTAGAAGGCAGAACAATCCCCCGAGTGCTGTCACTGCCTTCGGCCATTTCTCCTCATTCAGAAAACAGCGGTGTCGCTGCGCCAGACTGACGCTGACTGGACAAGATTTACCGCGAGTTTTCACAACCGTGATAATCACACGCGGTTTTAATGATAATAACATTTTATACGATATTACTAACCGTCACTAAATTTTATCGTGGTTTATAGTGAAACCGGTAATCGTTTCATCCCTAGGACACACATTGTGAATGACAGTCTAGAAGGCACCAAATTAAAAAATAATTTCACATTTCTACTACATAATTGACCCAGTTTAAATGCACATTCATCTTCCCAGTGCTGAAGTATCCCTTTAAACTAATCTGAATGAAAACATACAGTGTTGTTAACTAAAACAAACTATTAAAAATCATTTTCGTTAATTGAAATAAAACTGAATATAAATATTACATAAAATAAATATTAATGCAAATATATATTAACGCTAAAGTAAATAAATATGAATGCAAATTAGAAATGCTGCCTTGGCAACTAACTGAAATATATCATTTTATATTCAAGTACTACAATTTGGAGCCCATGGTAATGGAGACGGGTCGAAAAATTATGTCAATAATGCAAGAGAACGCAAAAGCATTAAAATGTTTTCCTCCCGTCGCTTAATATGTCCCTTTAGTGCCTCCGTACTACTAAACGTAAATCTGAAATAAAAATTAAAGTAATATAGAAATATTTAAATAAAACGAATAAAAACGGCAAAAGCTCATAACAAAATTACTAAAACGTAAAGGCACAATATGTAAGATTTTTAGATTCAAATATCTAAAAACCACTAGAACAATGTTATATATTTATGTTGACTCATGTACTTATCCCAAATTTTTCCAACAAAGTTTAAATGCATAGAAAATAATCATTGTTTAGTTCAACATGGTTAGTCTTATTGTTTGAATTGAACTGGTGTCGTTTTTATTATTTACCGTGAGCAACATTTGTACTATGCCTCAGAGACAATACTATTTTGTATAGCATAGCAAAATCAGAAAGAGCTTTATTTGTAGTATCAGTAATAAAGCAGTTTCTCCACACTACAATATTTTAAAATTAACTGCATGCCAATTAGCAACACATCCAACTTTTATTTAATATGATATTCTAATATCGATCTAGCTTACTTAAACGTACATACTGTGCCTTTAAACTAAAACTAAATGTAAACTGAAAATATAAAAAAATACTACAATTGTGTTTTATGTGGTTTTGTGCTTAAGGTGTAACAACAACAGATTATCACCTCTTTTTTAAATAATTACATTAGTCTGTACAAAGCACCCCTATATTTCTCTTTATTGAGCCCCTAGTTGCAGAGTGACCAATATCCATCAGTACTTTAGTGGTACCTTCACCCATCCTCCCAAGTAGAATTCCCATCGATTCCCTCTTATCATGATTACCCTGTAACAGCCTGATTCATTCGTACACACTCAGTCAAACACATATTTCAAACTCCATACGTCACTACCGGCGGAGAATACAAGTTCATTTGGTAATGCTGCCCTACAAACAAGCACCGCGAACCTGGATCTCTTAAAATAAAAATTTATAAAATAAATTTTTATCAGAAAACAGAATGTTCCTGCAATTGAGCAGAAAAATGGAAAACTGCACTATAAAGTGATTTCTCCAATGAGCAATCCGACAGAATCACTTAAGCCAAAAATACAAAGGGGCTTGAACATTGCTGAATTGTCTTTTCCAGCTTCCCCTAATCAGACTCGAGACACTCTTTCTTTGGAAATACTATCAACAGTGCTTTTTACTTCAACCTCACCTGATGAATCCATTCTCCTGCTATAACATTATAATTTCAGCAGCCATATCTTATTTATAGATTCATTTACATTTCATTCTTGGGAAAAACAAAAGTGTTAATTTTCTTTTGTGTGAATGAAGAAAATGAGGCACTCATTCAGTGTGTGCGTGTGCACACTCAGCAGCAGACTGCAGAGTCGTTAGTAATTATGATAATTGCATGAGTGCAGCAGCTTTTGCTGTGGGCCAGAGATGATGCATGAGAGAGAGAGAGAGAGAGAGAGAGAGAGAAAGAGAGAGAGAGAGAGAGAGAGAGAGAGAGAGAGAGAGAGAGAGAGAGAGAGAGAGAGAGAGAGAGAGAGAGAGAGAGAGAGAGAGAGAGAGAGAGAGAGAGAGAGAGAGAGATAGGAAATGTGGACGAGCTATTTCAATGTTACTCCACAGATGGGGAAGTATCATGTTTGCATTCAATCTTAAATGTGCATCTTAATTATTATCATAAAAAAAAAAAAAGTTCATTTAAACCTAATTTAATTTCAAGTAAATCTCAATGTAAATTTGTTTTTGGATTTAGGGTTTCAATTTCCTATATACAAGCCTAGCACACACAAAAAATGTTACTTTACTGAATAGGCAAGAGCAAATTAAGGTGTTTGTCAAATTTAGACCCAGACAACTAAATGAAATGGAACACGTAACGCCCAAATTCAATATAACACTCTCATCAAAATCATTTGTAAGTACATTATGTGCTACTTAAATGGATCTTCCCACCAGCTTTAAAAGTTTTTCTGAGACAAAGACATCATAAATTATATTAATGCTGAGCTAGTGTGCACTACATGCCAAAAATAAATAAAAAACTAAATTTAAAAAAGTTGATACGATTTTTTTTATATTTTGAAAGTTGTTTTTATGCTCACCATGGCTACATTTATTTGATCAAAAATATACAGTAAAATCAGTAATATTATGAAATATTATTACAATTTTAAATAACAGTTTTTATTTTTATTTTAATATATTTTTAAATAAAATGTATTCTTGCAATGACAAATCTGAATTTTCAGTATCATTACTCCAGTCCTCAGTGTCACATGATCCTTCAGAAATCGTTTTAATACGCTGATTCAGCACTCAAGAAACATTTCTTATTATTATATCTACATTGAAAACAGTTGAGCTGCTTACATTTTTAGTGGAAACCGTGATACATTTTTTCCAGAGCTCTTTGATGAATAAATCCTGCTTAATAAAGAGTCATTTATGTTATTTATAAGGCGTTATCCCAATGCAAACACACTATATGTAACAGGAATAATTAATAGGCCAAAATATCTGAAATATCACTTTCATATAATATTAAATAGAAATAATATTTCAAATTGATTACATGCTTTGTACTATACAATCACATCTATTATATAAGATGAAATACTGAATGAATGAGAGTGCAGTTAAGAAACAAATAATGTGATGCTGCATATTTAATACACACAAACACATTTTGTCATACTGATTATGCCATTTGTATGGTGTGCCATACAATATATTATCTACACATTAAAATATCAAAGGAGTCATGTACTTTCTTAATGCTTGCATTACAGTGGATGTAATAAACAATCAGGACAATAAGCATAGTGATCTACACACAAAACCCACACTACTAGAGAAACAATATCCTTGAATAAATAAACAAAACAAGCAGCACTGCAGTAATACAAACACACAAATAGCTTCAAATAATATGAACCCAGTTTATTCGTCAAAGCAACATCAGCACAGTAAAACTGCCCTAACGAATCATTCCACAACTTCATCAGAACTCAGGGATACTGATCTGCCAAAGGGGGACAGAGTGTTCTGCATTGTCCTGGAGCCTGCAACTCTTCTCCTCCTCTCCCCTCCCTGCGTCCCTCCATGGCATTTTCTATGTTTAGCATGATGCTCGGAGCGCAAAGGGACTATGAACCCACAAGGCCAGTGCTGAAGATAGCAGCTGGTTAGTTTTGGTGTCTCTGAGCCACAAGGCAGAGACAGGCCTGCTACTGTGCAATCCCCAGTAGCACATTACATCAGAAATGAAGTAACCGCGCAAACCAGCTTTTGGCACCTCATACGTGCTGTTTGAATGGCATGTTAATACCTCCGTTTTACATTTCATTTGAATGTGTGTCCTTCAGCATAACTGAACTTCACATCAACTCTACTTAAAATTATTTGAGTCAAGACAGCATTATTAAAATAAGAGAATGAAGACAAGGAAGAAAAATCCAATCAGCAGGTATTCAGAAAAATAGGACGCTTCACTGCGTTTATATAACGTAAGTTCAACAAACGTTTAAAGTTAACATAGCTTACATTCTAGACACGAAATTTCCAGTTACTCTGACAACGAACATATTTCCGTGTTTTGTTCCTGAATGAATCAATGTTTTGAATCAGTTGAGCAAATGTTTCAATGACTCATTCATAATGACATTTGTTTCTTAATGAATCAGCGCTTTGAATGAATCAGTTGAGTAAAGGATTGAAGGACTCAAAGGGATAGTTCACAAAAACAAATATTTTGTCATCATTTAATCACTTCAAGTTCCAAACCTGTGTGAGTTTCTTTCTTCTGTTGAACACAAAAGACGAGAACGTTGGTAACCAGACAGTTGACGGTAGCAATTGCTACCAATGACAAAAACATTTTTGGGTGAAATAACCCTTAAACTGGTTTTGTTCTTGAATGAAATAGCGTGTTGAACGAATCAGTTAAAAGACTGAATAAAGGACTCGTGTCGCCTCCTACTGGCGTATCCATGTAAAGTGCAAGAAGAATCACTGAAAAAATACCCACCACTAAATCTGTTCAATAACGTCTTATCATAAGGAATATTACTGTTATCATTTGCTACACTCAAAACTCAAAATTTGCTACACAAAAAAAAAAAAGGTTCTATATGGCACCAAAAATGGTTCTTGGCTCGTAATCATAGGGGAACCTTTTTTAGTGCTATATAGCACCAATTTTGGTGCTTCAGTGGTTCTTCAGTGGTTCTTCAGCGGTTCTTCAGAGGTTCTTCAGCGGTTCTTCAGAGGTTCTTCACCGGTTCTTTGACTAAGGTGCTATATAGCACCTCTGAAGAACCGCTGAAGAACCACTGAAGCACCAAAATTGGTGCTATATAGCACTAAAAAAGGTTCCCCTATCATTACGAGTCAAGAACCATTTTTGGTGCCATATAGAACCTTTTTTTTTTTTTTAGAGTGTACTGCTATCATCTGAATTTAGTATACATAAATGTAAATATGGAGAATAAATTAACCATTGTTTTTAAATTTGGAAGACAGATGTTCAGCAATACCTTAAAGGGATAGTTCACCCAAAAATGAAAATTAGCCCATGGTTTACTCACCCTCAAGTCATCCGAGGTGTATATAACAGTCTTCTTTCAGACGGATAAAATCTGAGTTATATTAAAAATGTTCTGGCTAATCCAAGCATTATAATAGCAGTAATAGTTGCTCTGTTTTTGAAGTCCATAAAAAATGCATCTGTCCGTCAAATAACGTGCTCCACACGGCTCTGGGGTGTTAATAAAGGCCTTCTGAAGCGAATCGATGCGTTTGTGTAAGAAAAATATCCATATTTAAAAATGTATTTAATTTTTTTCTATGGCTCTGCATCAGCCGTCCCCGCGCCATCACTTCCGGCGAATAAAGTCAAAATACATGCAAACTACCGGCGCGATCATAGATTCCTCATTAGTGCCTGCGCGGATCGGTCGAATGAGGCATCTACGTATATATATCTTTGATCGCACCAGTATTTTGACCTTATTCGCCGGAAGTTATGGCGCTGGGAATACTAGATGACATTCGTCTGATAAGAGGTAAAAAAATTGCATAAATACTGTTCGGTTTCGAAACCGATCATTTCGTGTCTTAAGACATCAATGTGTTGCCACGAGCCGCATGGTTTAATATGGATGTCTATGTGTTTTTACTCTCATAGCTCTCATACTCTAAAATATCCCCATTATACGACTATCACACTGCAACGGTTGGAGTTAAAAATCTTAATTTGTGTTCTACTGAAGAAACAAAGACACCTACATCTTGGATGCCCTGGGGGTAAGCAGATAAGCATAAACATTTCGTTTTTGGGTGAACTATCCCTTTAAGGATCATATCTAAAAAATTAAAATTAAAATTAAACAAGGCTGTACAATGTGTTCATGTAAATATTTTAATGTTTTAGAATATTACCTTTACATAATATTTTGTATAATGTTGCATTACTGTTAGAAAGTCTTTCTAAAAAAGATAAAAATACAGAAAAAAATATGTTTATAGAACTGTTGTACAAAAGCAAAAAATACTCTCAGTAACAGCTGTGCTGACATTCAGTACAACAGCTCTTTTGCTGCCTTGCACACACTGTTGTAAAATATTCCTTTGTAACAACCCCAAGCATATACAGAATTTTATAAGAAGCATAAAGCCTCAAGCAAGAGAAGCTCGTCTCAGAGCAGTAGCGTTAAAGGCAATGCAAACGGATTACTTTACATTTGCTTTCACAAAACTTTACCACACACCAAAATGCCTTCTTAAATATGTTCAATTCAATTCAATCCCTGGACCTTGACTGGTATGCGTGTATTCGTCTCTACTGTATGTGTGTGCGCATTGTCTCACTGACATTCTATCGGCGTATTGACAGCACAATAAGACTATGCGATGTAGAATTTGGGTGCTGATGAAGTATCTATCGGCGGAACATAAAGTAAAGTGCTTCAGAGGATTGTGAAACGGTAGCATTTTAATCACACTTCTAAAAGACAGAGCCCACAGCCAGCCTTTTATTTGACAGAAGTGCGCGAGTGAAGAAAAAGACATGTTCAGAGTGAGTAAGGGAGTAAAGTGGGGGAAATGATGGGAAAAGCAAAAAGTCTTATGTGATGGAAAGACAGAGAGAGTGCCTTTAGAAGGTTTTTGGTGCTTCTGTGTGAGCTGAGAGGTATCTAAGTATGAGACAGTGTGTGTGACAGAAAAAAGGCTACAGTGTGCTCAGTATTAGAGTTAATGGGCGTGTGTGTGTCTGTCTCAGAGAGCGCTAACGTGTGTGTGGGTGAAAGCACTTGCCTGAAACTCCACTAATCCAGCTAAAAATAAGAACTTGTGCCATGTGACACACTGCCTCTGTAAGATGGCTTCCTCCCGTGAAGAATTAACGCTACTCTGACAGAAAAGATGCAGCCAGACTATGACAAAAATGACATGTGCCTCTTCAGACAAGTAGATTTTGAATGTAACAATTTAAAATGATGTAAAATATATATATTTTTAAAACATTAGTAATTGTAAGTATTTGTATGTAACGTGCAGTTGTCGAACACACATTTTCATATGTTTGAATAGTCAATGAAATATATACACTATATTACCAAAAGTTTTAGGACGCCTGCCTTTACATACACATGAGCTTTAATGACATCCCATTCTTAATCTGTAGGGTTTAATATGGAGTTGACCCACCCTTTGCAGCTATAACAGCTTCAACTCTTCTTGCTTTCCACAGGGTTTAGGAGTGTGTTTATGGGAATTTTTGACCATTCTTCTAGATTTGTGAGGTCAGGCACTGATGTTGGACGAAAAGGCCTGGTTTGCAGTCTCCGCTCTAATTCATCCCAAAGGTGTTCTATCAGGTTGAGGTCAGGACTCTCACTCATCCATGTCTTTATGGACCTTGCTTTGTGCACTGGTGCGCAGTCATGTTGGAACAGGAAGGGGCCATTCCCAAACTGTTCCCACAAAGTCGGGAGCATAAAATTGTCCAAAATGTCTTGGTATGCTGGAGCATTAAGAGTTCCTTTCACTGGAACTAAGGGGCCATGCCCAACCCCTGACAAACAACCCCACACCATAATCTTCCCTCCACCAAACTTTACACTTGCCACACTCAAACCGTTCTCCTGGCAACCACCAAACCCAGACTCGTCCATCAGATTGTCAGAGAGAGAAGAGTGATTCGTCACTCCAGAGAACACGTCTCCACTGCTCTAGAGTCCAGTGGCGGCGTGCTTTACACCACTGCATCCGACGCGTTGCATTGCACTTGGTGATGTAAGGCTTGGATGCAGCTGCTCGGCCATGGAAACCCATTACATGAAGCTCTACGCACTGTTCTTGAGCTAATCTGCCACACAAAGTTTGGAGGTCTGTAGCTATTGGCTCTGCAGAAAGTTGGCGACTTCTGTGCACTGTGCGCCTCAGCATGTGCTGACCCCACTCTGTGATTTTACGTGGCCTACCACTTTGTGGCTGAGTTTCTGCTGTTTCCAATTGCTTCCACTTTGTTATAATACCACTAACAGTTGACCGTGGAATATTTAGTAGTGAGGAAATTTCACAAATGCACAGGTGGCAACCTATCACGCTTGAATTCACTGAGCTCCTGAGAGCGACCCATTCTTTCACAAATGTTTGTAGAAGCGTCTGCATGCCTAGGTGCTTGATAGGGATGGGACGGTATGAAAATTTCATATCACAATTGTAAATATTATCACGGTTTTGTTCAAATGAAAGTGTTCAAAAAAGAACTGATGCACACACTGAAAACATTTCAACAAGTTTTATATTTGAAAAATCAACAAACAAATAAAACAAGCAGCTCTGTGCACTTTTTTAAGAGGTTTTTTTTAAACGTAAAAGAATTTACAAACATACAAAAATGCATGTGCAGATGTTACACCTGATGTAAGAATAACACCAGGCTGGGAAAAAAATGTCGGGGTATGAACCCAGGTCATCTTTGCATGCAAAACAAAAACTATGCTCTTATACAGTAATTATGCATTCAATTATGTTTTAGTTTTTTTCTTGGAACTAAATGGGCCAAGAATACTTCTGCTGCCGCCTTAAAAAAAATCATGGGATAAGAGGGGGTTAGAGGGAGCTTTCATGCTAAAATCTAATAGATGCTCTCTTCACGTGCTCAATGTCGTAATAGAGACCTTGAGAAAAACAGAAGGTCATGTCGGCCTGCCAGGAAATAGAGGAAGAGGGAGAGACAGAGAGTGAAAGGAAAGGAGTGCTAGTGCTGCTTAATGGATTATAGGATATGGAAAAAGCTGGGAAGGAGGGAGGAGAGAGAGAGAGAGAGAGAGAGTGTGTTCTGGTTTACAAGGGGGAGAGTGGGTGTGTGGCAGCAATGGCATGAGGAAAATATTTCACATGCTTTAGAATAAGGGTTCCGGCAGATCTCCTAGAGAGACACGGCTGTAGTGCCACAACAACTAGTAGCTACTGCTGTTCATCACACTATATTGTTGTGACACAATCTTCCTCCTCCACTCTGGCTAATACTACTTCCTTTCATCCTACTCTCAATGCCTCTAGGCGAAAAAAACTGCACATTTATCTAAACTATGGACCTATATATTGGCCAGACTGTTTTGAGATTATTAGCAACAGACGGCCAATAACTGTTCCCACTTGACTAATTAACTCTCCCGTGTCAGTGTCCAAAATCTACAAACACTTTTAGTTGCCTTGTTATTTTGTAATGCTCTGTTTTTCAGCTCTGGGTAAAAATGTGGACTTTTGGTTGGGCATCAAAGCAGATAAAAACCATAAAAATGCAATATATTCCTTTCTGCGCCAAATCAAAGTTTAGTTTTTGGTTTGCTTCTGCACTAGAGAGGGTTGTTATTATTTCTCTAATTCTTAATTGAGCCATCTATCTTCAAAGAGCACAAATATGAGAAGCCAATTAATGATGAATAGCAACATAAATTACACATAAGTTTTCCCTCTAATTTATCATCATAGGCAGGACACTTTATTTCCATGAATATTAGAAGTCTCATTAGGAGCTTTATTAGGGCAGAAGTAAGTTATTTATAGTGCTTGAAATATGGTCTTAAATATGATCTTCTCTAGCATATAAAACAACCACATAATGAATATATATATATATATATAAAAAAATTAAAAAAATCAAATTAGGTATCATCTTCATTACCCAAAATAAAGACAAACTCACATGTGAAAGCCAAAAACATCCCGTCCTGAATTCTTTCCCATCTTTGTTATGTAAATACAGTTTATGGTATCATTGGGTCTCTTATTCTGTTCTTAAAGGCACAATATGTAAGATATTTAGATTAAAATACACTAAAAACCACTAGAACAATTTTATATATTTTGTTGACTTGTGTACTTACATTATCCCAAGTGTTTCCAAGAATGTTTAAATCCAGAGAAATAAGCCATTTTAACCAGGACACAGACCGTGTCCGTGCGTCGCCTATCAATGACATTATACCAGCGTTACCCTCGATTTCTGTTTTATTTCGTAGAAACCATGGAAACACCAAAGACGCTTTAATATATTATGTGTTTTACAGGTGAGCAACTGTTTGGAAACATTCATCGACAGAAAACTAATCATTGTTATTTAGCTCAACACAGTTAGTCTTATTGTTTAAATCTCGTTTTCTTGATTTACAGCGAGTGCCATGTTTTACCATGCCTAATATTGATCTAGCTAGTGTCTCATAGTAGCCGCAGAGCAAACGCACAGAGTAGAATTATAACAACTTTCGACACACTCAAATGTATCTAATGTGATAAATACTTGGTAACAGTGTTGCTTTACCCCACATACACATGACCGGAAAAAGCAGAAGCGGTCCTCTGCGTTATATTAAAAGCTCTGCGAAATCAAGGCGCCATCAAGCTACATATAAACAACCTCTAGAGGCAAAAAATGACATATTATGGCTTTAATCGTTACAGAAAAGTGCTCAAATAGCTTGAGCAGATGTCCCTCATCTCACCGTCTTTCTCAGACTTTGCTCTAAGCAACACTTGTTTAAATAGCCACGAAAAATCACACATGTACAAACTGGTACAAATACAGGCTTCCACAAGTACCTAACAATATGAACAACAACCGAAAAACACTTTTTCAGCAAAAGCAAACACTTTCAAGCACCAACTGCTCTGGCTCTGAAGAAATGTAAATACACTGTTCAAAAAGCCTTCAGAATGAGGTTTGATTAATGAATATGGATAGTTCCCTTTTAAAGGGATAGTTCACCCAAAAATGAAAATTCTGTCATCATTTGCTGGTAGTCAATGGTTGCTCTATCTGCTTGGTTACGGACATTCTTCAAAATATCTTCTTTTGTGTTCAGCAGAACAAAGAAACTCATACAGGTTTGGAATAACTTGAGGGTGAGTAAATGTGAACTATCCTTTTAACAGTAACAAGTCATTAAAATGTCATGCTACACATATGCATGTATATTATTACAATTATACGAAATTATGTATTTGAATGTGCACGTGTGTCCATTTATCTATGTATTGATGAATCAATATCATTCATAAATCTACATTTATAATTTCAAGAGTGCCAGGCTAAATTTACTCTCTGGGTCATAAGTTAATTAAAGCAGCACTAAAATAGCCACCATTTATTTCACTATTTAATAATTCACACTCAAAGGAGGTTTAAGGACGTTCCAGCTGGATGTTTATTACTTCTGACAAAATGAATCTGCCAGTCTCTCACGTTCTCTTCCTCTCCTCACCTGTCCTTTTCTCTCAGTGTGCTTAATGAACCGGTAAATTTCATCCCCCCTCACCCTGTTATATTAATAAGGTAATTTCAGAATCTCCAAATCTCATCTGAGACGATCCAGCTCTGGCCTTTCAATCAAACATCCTCTTATCTCCACGGGAACCTCTCCTAACTAACTCCTGCTCCATCCAGCTGCCCGAACCGCTGCCGTCTCTCAGGCTCTTTTAATCTCCTGTCTGACCTCCACTCTCTTTCTATTAGTGTCGCTGTCATTGTTGTGTCCTCAACCTGTTCCCTTCACTACAGACCCTTATGTCTCTCCTCCACCCTTAATATTCCCCTTTCTGTATTATGAAGCATTATAATTAAACATTCATATCTATGATTTCCTTACTGTTTTAAATAGTTTTTTTTCCTTCAGATTCTCTGTAAACAACCAGCAAACATCAATGGTCCAGTTTCATTCACCATGAAGTCAAAATTGGAATATGGAATATTGCAGTATTTATTATGAATGATTTATCCATGCACATTTTTTTTAATTCATGTGTCCTCATAATATTTAATCAAAATAACTTCCCCTCCCTCTTGCAGCGACATCTCTTCTCTTCTCTGATGATGTTTTTTACAGGCGTGAGGCCGGGACATGCATCCAACAACAACCATCCAACCATCCAATCAAATCCCGATGGACAAAATCAAGTCCCACCCTACATTTTTTCAAGGCTATTTCACTCATGCCACGTAGCTCATGCCACAATACACTGTAAAAAAAAAAATCAGGTCTCCAATTGAAATCGAATTTTCTAGTGACCGATCACATCTCAATTTTTCAGTTGGCCAAATTGAATTTCTGTGAATTGAGGCAATTTAATTCACAGAAATTCAATTTGGCCAACTAAAAAAATTTGATGTGATCGGTCACTAGAACATTTTCAATTGGAGACCTGATTTTTTTTTTTTACAGTGTAGGGAAGCAAAGCATTTATGGACAAAATGATCACATCTGTGAATAAAAAAAGAAAAGCCTATTGGCTGAGGTCAAATTCTTTTCTGAGCCAGTCTGGAGATACTGAGGTGCTTTCTGCCTGTCAATCATTTTGAGTGATTGATCGGGCAGCCCATATATAAGAAGCAGGAATCTGACAGTGTGATAGTTGAAGCAGATCATTCTCATGAAATGCCATATTTACTTTCATAAGCCGTTGTCAGTTGTTAGTTTGTCATGCGAGACTGCTATTTTCCTCCTGTTGTTTTAGACAACACTGAGATGTGCTGCTGCTGTCCTGCTCCCTCTCTAATGAATCTTTGAAGGCGGGGTTTTGGAAAGATGGGGGCGTGTCTGTTCATACAGCCAACTATTGGCCATCTTTAACAGCAAAAGCCTTGGATCATGCATTGTGGGGGGGAAAAAACAGAATTTGCTTACATAACTGTTCTGTGAAAGTCATTTGTCAGTGATTTGACATACACAGAAACAAAAATAGCAAATATAATGTGGATCCATTAATCGCTCCCATTCTCACTGACCTGTTTTAAATGAAATCCCTCAACAAAAAAAATCACAACCCACACTGTATTACTGAATGTTACTGACTGTGTTTCATCTGTGCAACATTTGCCTGGGATTTTTGTTTTGCTAGAAAACAAAGCATCACTTGAACTAGGATTTATAGTAATATGTATTTGGGCTTCTTAATGCAAATTCAGTTTCACATCTTGTTTTTCATTTCAAAGCCCATCACAGACAAGAACAAAAAGGATTGGTTATTTTCCTTGAGGGATTTGTATGTTTCTCCCCTCATATTATTCATTTTTCACTGCTCTAAAAATGTGATTTATGAACGTTGGTTACTTCATCTCATGCTTTAGTCAGTAAACTGCAAGAGATTTTCTTAAATACAAAAAACTTCAAATGGACACGGATCAAGTAATTCGTTTCATTAATATTTGGTCTTGTTAAATTTCCATCTGACATTTTTTATAGCTGTCTCTTTTATCCAGTCTTGTCCTCTCCTCTTGTTTCATTTTCACACTGACCAGAAGCTCTCCTTTTGCCTTGAAAACTGACCCGTCTTTCAACATGTGCATGTGGGACTGCGGCAGAGGTTTCATTCATACACACGCACACAACATGCTGGTAGTGTCGCTCCGTAAAAGACCTCAATTGGAAATCAGTGGAGAATGAAACTGAATTTGTGAGCCTGGCAACTCGATACAAGCATGGTAACTTCATCCATCACACAAAGCTGCTCTGATTTGCCTTCCTGTCTGAACAAGAATAAAATCATGTGGCCAGCAGGCCAACCCAGTGGGGCTCTCAGACCATAGAGAAGGCCTGTGGGGTTATTCTCATTGGGTTTGATTGTGCTAAATACTCTGAAACACAGGGTTTGATTGAGTTCATTCCCCATTCACCCATCTATCTTGTGCTTGCCTCTTGTAATAAAAGGAAAAATCTTTCACTATCTCCTTTTGTAAGCCCTTCAGCAATGCAGATATTTAACTGGTTTGTAAAGCCTTTTATGTGGGACAGGCATTATTTCTCCTAGATGGGCACACAATAAACAGACCCTCATTTTAATGTGTGAACACTAGACGACTCTAGGTGATGCATCTCATTTGAGACCAGCAGTTCGATATATATCTACCCCATTCATTTATAACCTAATGTGTGTGATGCATTTAACACATTTATGCACATACACTGTGTCCTTCCACTGCAACAGGAGACCCACTGCGCATCTTAACAGGGCCATTGGTTTTAGATTTCAAATCCACTGAAGGCTTGTACATAGATAAAAGGCCTTGCTGTGAGTGACAGTATAACACTGCAGTCCCTTTATGCCGTTTTTCACAAGGTCAACAGCCTTTACAAAGGTGTGACTCTGCAACACAAACAATAGTCAAGCTTAACCTGTCAACATGTGATATCACATGCAATTGCACACGCCAACGGATGACAATGCAAATGTGACTGATGTGAATCGCTTTATCCTGACTCAATTCAGGGTTGGAAGAACCTAATAAAGCAGCTGATGAAATCTAAAATGGACATATTTATAAATTGAATGCAAATATTTAAATACTGCAAAAATATATTGCAAATATTTTAATATTTTAATATTTAATTAAACTATTTAATTCTACAAAATACATAAGAAATAAGACATTTCCTCTACACTTTGTGCTATAATATACCATAGTATATGAATACTATTCCATTTTAAACTTCCATTTTAGACAACTTCCATTGGCAGATACTTTATTTTTGCTCTGCCAACAAAAAAATGATTGTGCGTAATTCCTGTGTTTTGAATGAATTGGTTGAGTGACCAATTGAATGACTCACTCACTCATTCTTCATCAACGTGTTTGAACAAATCATTTGAGTGAAAATGATTCAAATAACTCTTTAAAACAATCACTTGTCATCATCTACTGGTGTAACTATGTAACTGTTAGAGTAGCTGGAAAAACTATTAAATATAAGGACATGGGGTCCGTTCTTCGTACCTCGCTTAATACATCTGCGATGATTTGACAGATCCCATATCTTCTAATCGTGATAACTGATCTCTGGCTAATTTGGTTCTTCAAACAAATTTGCAGATTGGATTCAAATATCTGTATTAACTTGTGCTCCCTGAAGAGGGCAGATGTATCAATACTCGAAACCACGATCAGCAATGCAGCGATTGGCTGGCGGCAAGACAGCAACATACCCCAGGGATCTGTACTTCGTACGTCGCTAACTCAGTTAGCTGGATTTGATTGTTGACAATTTGGCATGATCTTGGATTGTTTGGTTCTTCGAAGCTCATCCTGGACTTGCTGTCATAGCAACAGGTCCGCAAGCTTAAACCTGCTCGGCTTTATTTGTGATGGAATAATTACTTTATAATTTTATTGGAGTCTTACACACATGCTGTACAGTTAATCTGAGCAGTGCATTAATTTGAGTGATGATGGATATTATGGGAGTGGCTTGATGCGGCACAGGAGATGCAGATAACTTCTTAATTTTGACCCTTAAGAAACTTTAATTAATACTTTCACGTAACAAATCTGCTTCAAATTGAATTAAAAATTAAATGAATTGCTAATTAACATTTAAATAAAATGTAAATGGTGTACAAATACTATAAAATCGTGAATATAAATAATTGGGAATCATGTTTAAAAAAAACTGTGCACATTTAATTTATCTATTATAACTTTTATGTTGTTTCCTTATAAGGTCCAGAATTTTTTTTTTTTTAATTTTTCGCCAGGTGTCTTTTTTAATTATTTGATGTCATTACGTTGCTGTCTTGCCGCCAGCCAATCGCTGCATCGCTGGTCGTGGTTTCGATTGTCGATGCATCTGCCCTCTTCAGTGAACACAGGAACGCACAGTAATCTCAGACAACTTAATCCAGATATTTTAATCCAATCGGCAAATTCGTTTGAATTGAACCAAATTAGCCAGAGATCAGTTATCACGATTAGAAGATCTGGGATCTGTCAAATCATCTCAGATGTATTAAGCGAGGTACGAAGAACAGGCCCCTGAACTAACTTGTATATTTTTTGTATATTGTATAATATATTTAATTATTTATTATATTTCATTTACAGATATATTGTATATGACATTTTTAAAACATAATATACGATGTAATATTTTTACTTTACATGTCAGTTGAAATTAGCATAGACCTATTGAAATTTGATAATAGAAATAGCTACATACTCCAACCTTAATATCATTTAAAAGCAGATCCTATTACGTGAACAGGTAATTTGACCAAAAATATCAGGTAATTAGGTAAAACACAGAATTGGAGACAGATCAAAATAAAGCTAAAGGACAAAAGGGTAGGACAGGACAACTCATCTGCAGATAAATTCATCTGAAATGACACACAGATATGCTTAGCCAGCTAAGTAAAAGACAATGAGCCCTTGAAAGCCGTCACCGCCAGTATTATTTGGCGAGGAGTGATATCTCAGTGGGATGTACACTGTTTGTACTGATCTGATGAAAATCTTAACGTTTCAGTTTATAGGTGCAACAAAAAGCTAGAGGGTCTGGAGTCTGTAAGGGCCTCCGCATCCTTATGATGTGTCCTTGTTACGAGACCACCTTATCTGCTGAAATGGGGGGACATCTACCATCTATCAGTGATGAAATCAAACACGGGAAGGATACAGATAATTGAAATTCTATCCTCCCCCAAGGCCCGTGAACAAAACTGCTGAGAGATCTCTATCGTGTGCCTGTATCATCTGGGGTTCAAGCAAGGGCTGCCGGCCCAGACCAGAGGCTCATGAGAGCAGATACAGGGAGAGTGCAGGAGACGCTGATGACAGCATACAAATTAGTCTAAGGCAAAACCCACAGTAAAAGTGACCTCCTGGACTAAAAACTAAGAGAATGAAATGTGATTCACATGCTATAGAAACAATGAGGCTGTCATTCAACATTATTGAATTTTATAATGGACTGGCTGAGCAGAGGACAGCTGACTAATGAGCAGTTTGCTGGAGACATGAACCACGATAAGCCTTTCAAATGCACCAAACTTACATGAAAAACTCATCCAAACTAAGAAGGCAGCCTTTTAGAAAAGCAAAAATTTTCAATCTAATTCAGAATTTGATTGCTTTCCACAGTAAACACTCACTGCGTACTAGGATGCCTAAGGGTATTTTGTGAATAAACAAAAATCAAATAACTTTTGTTATTAGCCAGTATAGATGTAAGAGTATGGCCCAAGAGTAGGGATGTAAAATTGAGCAAATGTAATAATAATATCCCTAACATATGATGTGATTTATAACTAAAGGAAAAAATATTATATTATAATAGAGTATAATGTCCATGGATATGGCTTTAGTTAACCTTTAAATGGGCTGTGAGAAGTTTGATGTATTTTTCATGTATTTTGTATTTGTATTGATTGTTTTTTTTATTGTCAATGTGTGAACAGCTTGAAACGAAACTTCCACAACTTCCTAAGAAAGAAAGAACACTAATTTTTATGTGAAGGACTTGAGACGTTTTTGCAGGGAAAATCAAAAGGATGTGACGTTTACGCACACATCCATTCCGTGACGGAATGCGTTCAGGATAATGCCAAAAGAGGCATTCTGTCCTGTAATGTCAATGTGTCATGCAAAGAAAAGCGATTAATTCAAACTACAGCAATGAGTTCATTTTAAAAAATAGCTATAAAAATACTTTCAAATGATGTATGATTTGTTTGAATCAGACAAAAAAATAACTGAGCTACACCTTTGAAGTCCACAGAGTCAGCAAAGTCAATTTTGAGAAAAATCGAGTTAAAGTTTTCTGAAGGTTCCAGAATAAAATCACCAAGCAACCATACCTTAAAATCCCGGGTAATAACACTAAATTTGACACACCAAGTCAACACCAAATATCTAAAGGATAAATCTATATTCAACTTTTTTTCCCCATGATACCACAATTGTTTGATTAACATTAATGAAACAGACAGCCTATATTAAGATCTACTGTACCGAACGGATCTAAAACAATGTAACACATCAGATGCTTTCCCCAAACCAAACACCAAACATTCACATAAGACATAACATATAATGTTTGCGTGAATACTCGCCAAGACAGATATTTTGAAATACTGTAATTGTGTGTATATGTGTATATCGGGATTGCACGCTTTGTGTGAATGCATCGGATCTGTCAGTCAGAGCGAGTGAGATTGTTTTCATGGAAGAAAGGAAAGGCACTCCTCTCAGAAAACGTACAAATAAAGATACTTTTAGATATTTAATTGCTATTTGGAGCATTGAGATTGCTAGACGTGGGCTTAATGAACACATTTTTAAATATGGATATTTTTCCATATTAGAAAAAAGCATTGCTTCGCTTAAGAAGGCCTTTATTAACCCCCCGGAGCTGTGTGGATTACTTTTATAATGGATGGATGCACTTTTTTGGGCTTCAAATTTTGGGCTCCCATTCACTGCCATTATAAAGCTTGGATTAGTCAGGACATTTTTTTATATAACTCTGATTGTATTCGTCTGAAAGAAGAATGTCATATATATACATTCTTGAGGGAGGCTTGATGGTGAGTAAATCATGGGATTTTCAAAATTTTCATTTTTGGGTGAACTATCCACTTAAAGGAATTGTTCACCCAAAAATAATTTACTCACCCTCAAGTTGTTCCAAACCTGTATCAATTTCTTACTTGTGCTGAACACAAAAGAAGATATTTTGAAGAATGTCAATAACCAAACAGTTTATGGGCCCCATTGACTTCCATATTTTTTTCCCATATTATGGAAGTCAGTGTTTGTTTACCCATTTTCTTTAAAACATCTTCTTTTGCATTCAGCAAAAGAAAGAAATACATACAGGATTGGAACAACCTGAGGGTGTAAGTGATGAAAGATTTTTATTTTTGGGTGAACTATCCCTTTAAGGACTTTCATAATGACTCATAATTAATTTCATAATGAATAGAAGCACAAGATGTGTCATTCTCCCAGCAACAAAATCACCTGCATGACCAAATTGTCTTTATGGCATAACATGACATTTTAGGTAACATCATAATCCACACGTGAGGCTTAACCTAATAAAGGACATATACCGTTTCCCTGCTTTTGCAGTCAAATAGCAGAGAAAGAAAATCAAGCTACTCCATACACATAAGAAATAATGCACGAAGGAGATTTGATTTTCTTCGTGATAGAAAAACTGTGATTACTTAATGAGACATATGCTACAGCCATTACCTTCAATCCCCTGAGCTCCTCTGATATCACATTAGCTGAATAAGCACTCATAAAACTACTAGTCAAGCTTTCTGCAAATAAATTAGTGCAGCCTAAAGAGATAGAAAAACATTTCATTATGATTTTAGTGATGAAATCTTAACCCCAAAATGCTAATGTGAGTATCCAATTTTTGCTTGTTTTTAACATTAAATTATCTTTTTCATCTGGCACTCCAGAAAAAAAAAACTAAGTGTTTTTGGTTGTGTGAACTTATCTTTAGTATTTTATTTTGTATAATAAATGAGAGTTAATGTGTACAATTGCAGGTCATTTTATTTTCCATCTGTTATCTATAGGCCCATTTGCAATGAGTTTATGTTCAGATTTATAGTTAGCGAGTAAACAAGTAAACGTCATGCCATCATTTATTTAGCAACTCATTGAATCCCATTTTTGACTAATTTACACCATGAATTCAATTGGGAAATGTTAATCTTAAATAGTGCAATATGGTGCATGAATCTATGTACTGATATTTACCATTCACCATAATGTTCCTCTCAATGATGTTAGTACCGTCTTAAATGCAGTCAACAAAAAACAGAGTGATACCGTTCTTTCGACCCTGCTCTTGATAGGCGTCCTTCATGCCGAGGATTCACATGGATGATTCTGAGTCACTGAAGTGATTGACTGCAATGATTCTATTTAACCTAAAGGACCTCAACAGTGACTAAACTCTGAGATTCATTGTAATGACCCAAATACCACCAGCCCTGACTCACTCGACTGAACGGCACGCTTTGTGAAGATCAGAGCTTTGACTTTGTGTAATGACAAACAGCAGGTATTCCAATGCAATGTTATTGATCAAAGTGTTTACATCTATAAAGACCTCTTCGACCTCACGTGAGGCATTGAATAATAATATGGGACTCATGCATCCGCAGCTTTTCAATGAGACTATTGTGCTCATCTGACTAAGCCATATTGCATAACCAAATCTACAGCTACAAATCTACAGAAAATAAAATATGCCCCCTATATGCCCCAAAATACATTTTCAAATACTTGAAACGTAATGTCAGGTCAAATCCATACACTCGTCTTTCTAGAACTGTAGTGCTTAATCATTCAAATCATTTAGCTTTTTTATAATTTATTTAAAAGTGTATAGAAGCAAATCCGCAGGTATAAGACTGGACAAAAGAACTGCCGGGGTTTTTTTTGTCACTTACTATTAGCAGTATTAGCTGTTAACTGTGGTTTCAGAGCATGTTGTAAATAGTCAGGGATCAGCTTGGATCAATAACTGAGGGAGATTGGTTGGGACCTTTGAAAGATACCTCTCTGAACAAGGAAACATTTTATGGTAGTAACTGAAATCTATAACAGGTTTCTTTTGTTTCTTCCAGCCTTAAGTCAATTGTCTGCAAATAAAACTCTCAGGATAATTTCTAAACAAACCTTAGATTTGTTGACATGTTTTATTTATCAATAGGCTTTTGAGAAAAAAAATATACGTGAATATAAAATAATTACGTGACATAACTAATAAAAAGGAACGATTAATTATTTACATAAATCAGGTGACATGACAAACACGTTCGTTACGCTCGACCTTCTGAACAGAGGATTCGGCGTTTGCATCTGTTACGCCAAAAGTCACCTTGGAAGATGAATTGAGTGGCGCGAGAGATGGCGCAAATGGAACCGAATATCCTATGACCGCAAGACCGCACAACACCACCGACTTCCAATGTGAACGAGTCACATGACCGTACTACGGCAATGACACCGCTTTATTTTGGTCCATCAGCCTCTTGAAGAATATCTATAATTAGAGCTCGTCTCGTGCGGCCGAATTTGACCGAATGTGCACGAATTCCTTCGGGTTTGGGGGCTCGCGGCAGGACCTTCTGAGCTTAAAAAAACAGGCTGAGAAAGAGGACTGTGATTTTATAGGTGTCCCACGAAGGATATGGTGATTTTTTTTTACAAATGTTCCCTCACTTTAAGAGTAATATCACCTGATATATGCAAGGGCATTCAATGCAATGTTTGCTGATAATGGCTTAACGTTTTTCTCAAGGTGAGACCCGGGCACCTCGTGCTCTTACCTTCAGCTGTCGCCTTGCCATGTCGGTAGGCTGCTTGGCGTTGAAAGGATAGGCGACGCATCGCATCACAAAGACATAGAGTTGCAGCTTCTTCTTTCGTTCCTCTTCTTCCCTCTGCAGTTTCTCCACGTCCTCCTTTTCTGGCTCGCTGACGGCCGACGGGCTCGGGCTGGAGGGTCGCGCGCTGGAGCCTCGGCTGGTGGGTTGGAGCCTATCGGAACTCTCGCTGCCGGTCCTGCTGGGGGAGATGCGAGTGGATCCGGACTGAGGAGCCATCACCTCTCGGCTTTCTTCCTCCACTATCCCGTCCGATTCCTCTTCGCTGGAGGATGGATCCAACATTTTTGCTCTCGGGTAGCGCTCGCCTAACCGTACAAGCGAATTAAAAGCAAGATGGGATATTTACCGCGTGGAAAGGTATCAGTTTGTTGACGTAGTGCTCGGCATTCAGAGGGCTGGTCGACTGTTGGTGAATTTTTAATATCCTGACACACTTCGGGTGCGGAAGCAGACACTGCAATCTCTTCACTCGACCAGCGCAAAGATGCTGCTGCTGCTGCATACGTGTTCCGTGCTGTGCCTCCGTTCGCCAGTCATTGCGAGGGACTCGAGAGGAAAGGGGATGGGAGGGGCGCGCGCTATGAAAAGAGCGAATGATGGCCACTTCCTGCTGAGTCTCGCGTGAGACGCAGGCGCTGTCCGCGGTGCTGAATGAGAGAGCGGGTCATCTCGGTCGCGAAAATGGTGAGGGTGGTTGACACCGAGAATGTGCTGTTATTTCATTTGACCTCTGTATTTCACTCCCAAAGCAGAGACGTGCCATATGACATCACCACATGACATATTTCATATTACAAGTATGCTTGCTTCATTGAACTGTTTTTAGTCTAAAAACATAGTTAAACATTCCAGAAGTCAAAATAAAATGTATTACACTATCCGTAATATAGGCTATATTTGAGGTTACACAGAGACTAGTCATCTTTAATGCGCTGCCATGATGCTTTTAAAGGGATAGTTCACCCAAAAATGAAATTCTATCATTTACTCGCCCCCAAGTTGTTCCAAACCTGTATGAATTTCATTAGGCTACTCTGCTGAACACAAAAGATGATATTTTGAAGAATGTTGGTAACCAAACAGTTGATGGGACCCATTGACTTCCATAATACTGTGGAAGTCAGTGGACCATCAACTGTTTGTTTACCAACATTCTTCAAAATAACTTATATCTTATATATGTTTGTGTTCAGCAGAAGAAAGAAACGTATACAGGTTTGGAATCATTTGAGGGGGAGTCAATGATGACAGAATATTTATTTTGGGGTGAACTTTCCCTTTAAGCTTGACGTCGCCAAGTCCTCTTTTACCCTCCATTTCCAACATCTAAAATGACAGTTAAATACTCAGAGAGCGCCCCACAAGAGATGTTTGATTGGACGCTCAAAATTGATCGGGTGACTGCACAATTTAATCAATCTTAATCGCCATTTTAAACTAATGTGCTTTGTAAAGCATTGTAATGCACATAAAAAATAAGCTTATGGGAGCAATAGCCTTGTGAGCAGTGCCGTGTCATATGACCTGTGTTCGAGTCTCATTAATCCACGACTAGTCAACAACTTTAATCACAAACTAGATTTTTTTTTTTTTTTTTTTTTGTTAAGTTGTTCAACCCCTAATATATATATACTTTTAAAATAGTTACATGAGATATATCAGATATATAATTGAACATTTTTAGATTGATATATTGAAATATATGATATTTTTATTGAATTAGACTATCCCTATAAACACCATAAAAGCAAAATCACACAGAGAGTACAAGATTGGAAATATATGGTGTGATTTCGGTTTTATTTAAATGTGCTCCTTGCTAACCTTTTTATTAATAAAATATGATTATTTGATGCGACTATATCGATATGGATATTGGGTTACACCAATGAAAGTGATTTTAAAGGTCAGGTAGCAAAAGCAAATTATTCTTTAAAAAGATTAAAAATAAAAAAAGAAATCTGTGCAGCTCTTTAATATTTAGTAGATATGACATCCTCCAGCAGTTTGTGCACAGTTGGCTAAAGATTGAAAAGACTGCTTTTACTCCACAGAAAGACATATCGTCCTCACAAGCTGTTTGCCATTTAGCAGAAGCTTTTCTATCCAATGTGACTTCCCTTGCTATGGCAACAGTCCCTATGGAGCAACCTGGGGTTAAGTGTTTGATTCAAGGCCACAAGGGTTGTAGGGGGTTTTGTTTGTAGTTTTCTTCTTACTTAAAGTAACATGTCTTAAGGTCGTTTTGGGGGGATTTCTGAAGGAGCAGCAAGTCACAGAGTGCTTAGCCCTAACAAAACCACAACATAAGGTGTTTCCAATTGTAGCCAGAGACAAAATCAATAAACAGCAGACACAAAGAAAGATAATCGGATAAATTACAGTGGCAGCTGATAAAAGGACAGTCAGATTTATGACAAGCCCCTCCCTTATGCGAGGCCTGCTCTTTCTCAACTATATGACATGTTGAATAACATAAAAGATTTAGGATCTGTTGCCTTCAAAAACAAATACATATTTCAGATATTTTGTGACAGCTTATCATTTTTTAACATCATTGGCTTGCATTCTCGCCGTCTCGTGACTGTGATAAATTTCATCTTCACACACAGTCCAGCGGTAAGTATTAGTCCGTGACTATGCGCAGTCTAACAGCCATATATCCCAAGGCTTATGTGAATTTTTCTGATGGATAGGAGAAATGTGCTACAGTCATGTTGAATGCATTTTGATCATTCATCAGGATTATTCACCCACTATGAAATCAAAGTAAAGCTATATTGTACTCTGTTCCATAATACAGAGAGACTTCTGAAAGGGAGGAAACATTGTTCCAAGGGGCTTGCCGGAGAATTAGCAGTTAAGACTATAAATACAAAGTCCCAATGGTTCAGACTATCACACCAGATGTTCAGGAAAAGTGGTGCTCTCCAAAAACACGTCTGCATGTTCACACATTTGCTAAATATAGCTAAGTGCTTGGTTTATTTCAGAATAATCACACTCCTTGAATGTGGCGATGAACCTAACCAATCTTGCTGCAAAAAAAGCACTTATACCTAAAGTGCACACAACAACCCACTTTATTTTTCCAAACAATCACCCACTCACCAAATACTATACATTTACTAATATGTAAATGCGAGAAAACAAATATTTCAGTTTCATCCCCACTGTTTGTCGCTGTTTTTTAAATTGATCTCAAACCAAACGAGCACTTCCGGTTTGGGCTTTTTCCGGTGTATGTTGGCACAAATGGCTCTCCAGATCCCCCTAACAGCCCCCCGACACACACACACACACACACACCCTTGCTCCATCTGCAGCAGCACTCTCTCTGCATCTTAACCATCAATAATTGATTGAGTTTCCCTCTGCCCTGCTTTACTTCAGCTTCAATGTATGTTTCGCCGTTTCTCTGTAGGTTGGAGGAAGTTGTATGGTAAAGCTAATATTGGCTTACAGTGTTTTCGGCTTGGAGGCTGAAGAATAATCAATTTCTGGTGGTGTTTTGAATTCTTTTGTTGATCCAGCATTTATAAAATATTTTTAAGGTTAGCTTGTGCTATGCTGTTACATTGACTTATCTAATGCATTAAACATTTTGGAAAGAACACCCTGTCTGCATGTACAGTAATAAATAATATAAAGTCAAAGAGGGTGTTGTGTGTAATGTTTTTCTTATTTATTTATTTGGCGTGTGTGCATGTGTGCGTTACATGTTTTCATATTAGATATAAAAAATTGACAATTCACATCAGAGGCAGAAACAGTTCATTTCATTCGCTTCATATCTTCTGTGGAAAAAGACAAAATGGGTTTATTAATTTAATGATTTGGCTTAACCCTGCCATTTTCTTGTCCCCACTCCTTTTCTTTTTCCCTTCAGTTTAGTTTGACTTTACCAATGACAGCTCCATAATTGCTGTATTTTCAGGATTTTCACCAGTCCTCTTCCCTCCTCTTGCGCTTTGTACATAAAATAATGCTGAACATTCAAAAGAGTCATGCCAAATCAAACCGAGGAGGCACATCACCCATCAAATTTTTGTGGCAAGTGGATGTTGATTATGACTTCTAAAAACACATACATACATAGCCTACACTGAAAACCCAAATAAGTTGGAAAAGCTCAAAAAAATTGAGGTAATCAGTTACAACAAAAATTTTAGATTTAAAGTTTAAGTAAGCAGAACTTGCAGATGTTGATTTTGTACTCATACATTTTATTTGCTCTTCACTTTAAAATATTTTATTTAAATAATATATTTAACTTAAATTATCATGTAATCTCAACAAATATTTTTATTTGTGGAAACTTTAGCATTAACTAGCTAATTCAATAAATGCTAACTTTAAGGCTTTTATAGCATCAGCATAGCATAGAAATTACTGAATGTGTATGACAAAATAGAACATTTAATATATCTGTTCTCAAACCAATCTCATGCTCCACTCGTCACCATGATGGTCACCCAACATAACAGAAACTCTTCTAAATTAGCGCAGCTAAACATTAAACACTACTAAATCTCCCACTTAACATTAATCTTGCACAAAAAAAACCAATATATTACACTTCATTTGAGCATTTACTCTCCCTTTCGAGTGTCATGGCAAAGCATGCTGGGAGATAGAAATCCCAGCCCAGTTTCAGTTAAATTAAATTTGGTCTAAATAATAAAAAATAAAAAAACAGATTCATTAAACTCAAAACAATGAAACAATTCAGATGACTTACTGTTTTGTTTTGTTACTCAAAAGTAAAAGAAAGTTCTAAATACTGATAAAAGTTAATTTGATTGAAATCATTTGTTTAATTTAAGTTATTATTTTAAGCGTTAGGGTTTACAGCGAAATAAATTATGTTTAATAATCTTTAATGGTTGTTGTAGGTAATCGCTAAATCTCTCTTATTTAAAATAAAACAAGAGATTTAGCTGTGAATTTTATAGAGCATTTCCTTGCATGCTAAATAAAACCTTGCAATTTTAACATAACTTTTTTTTAACATAACACATTTTAACATGTTTTAACAAAACATAACTAAAGAGTACATTCTTTATGTATATATATTATTTCATTTGAATAATATATTTGATATAAAGGCCCTATTTCTGCCCTTACAACAATAAACAAGTTTCTGAAATGTAAACACATCTGTGTACAAGATTCAGACATGCTGGACACGTTCATTCTACAAACATTGTATAAACATTGTTTCCTCGCTCTGTGTAAGGCAATTAGACTGTCCTGAAATTAAACAACAGAGAGGGGATGGGAGTGTAGGGAGAGGTGCACTGTTCTGGTAATAAATCAATGGAACAACCATCATTTGCATATTCATCAAGTCCCCCCCCCCCCCCCCCCACCACCACCACCACATGACGGATTTTAAACAGTGGACATATGCACAGTATTGGCAAGATTGTCAGAGATGTTTCAGTTCAGTCTCTTAAACAAGTCAGTTTAAAAAGCAGAAAAATATAGATGATATCATCCTGCACCAATAAAGCGGACAAATCATGGACATGACGAAAGTAAACCTATTTTTCTTCTATGTGCCCTGCCCATATCTCCTTTTATCAATAGACAATACATCAATACGGGAAATAAATCTATAAGCCATTTCATGTTTTCTTTACCTCAAAAAGCTCTAATGTCAAGGAGTACAGAACATCTAAAAATCCCCAGCTTTTCTTCTTGACCGTGTGACATTATTAAACAATGTATGTGTGTGTGCGTCTGTTCAGACTCAGAGTGTGAAAATACAAGGCAAAGTCGTGGGAAAATGACTAGATGTGTGAATATCAGTGGGTCAACGGCAAAGGCTGAGTTTGAGTGCTTACAGACGAGGTCAAAAAGCTCTCTAAAATATTAAAACACTCCAAGTGTCTCTGTCTTTTTCTCCCCTTAGTCTTAGTTTTCTTCCCATGTTCATAAGAAAACAAACTGATGAAAAAGGACGTGTACAAGAATGATGAAGGCACATTTAAGTTTCCTTGACCCCATCACATGTACATCTGTGCAGACTTTTAGATCTGTATACATCATATAAATATAGGTCCTGAGGTCTTATTGATCAGAAGACTCTATGAGGAACAACTCACAACCATCTTTACGATACATCCTCCTAGGCATCTGCCTTTTACCTCTCTGTACCCCTTCCTAGAACAAAGCCGAGGACCATTATTTCTAAATATAGAGCTCTTTAATGCACTGGTCCTTGATCTGGTACAACACCAGGCATTGACACCAAAGGCTACATCTACACTATTAAGTTGTCTCATTCTAAGGTAAGTCTCATCTTAGCACTCACCTCTTTCCATCTCCATTATTATAGCAAAGGAAGAAGAATGATGATCACTCCAGAATGACCTGTGATTCTCAACCAGAGAGCCCTTAAAAGTATAGTTCGCAGAAAAAAGAATATCATGAATATCAGAATAACATGTTTTTGTGAGCTAAATCCAGTCATTTCAGTAGGAATCTGCACAATAATACATTTCCCATGAGGGAGAAATTTGCTGTGTTCAACAACAGAAAGTTGCTTGATTTGACCGACTTCTGTGTGAGCGGTGCTTAAAGGGATAGTTCACCCAAAAATGAAAATTACCCCATGATTTACTCACCCTCAAGCCATCCTTGGTGTGTATGAATTTCTTCTTTCAGACGAATAAAATGAGTTATACAGGTGTTGGTCATGTAATTAGAATATCATCAAAAAGTTTATTTATTTCACTAATTCCACTCAAAAAGTGAAACTTGTATATTATATGCATTCATTACACACAGACTGATATATTTCAAATGTTTATTTCTTTTAATTTTGATGATAATAACTGACAACTGAGAAAAATCCCAAATTCAGTATCTCAGAAAATTAGAATATTGTGAAAAGGTTCAATATTGAAGACACCTTGTGCCACACTCTAATCAGCTAATTAACACAAAACACCTGCTAAGGCCTATAAATGGTCTCTCAGTCTAGTTCTGTAGGCTAGACAATCATGGGGAAGACTGCTGACTTGACAGTTGTCCAAAAGACAACCATTGACCACTTGCACAAGGAGGGCAAGACACAAAAGGTAATTGCAAAAGAGGCTGGCTGTTCACAGAGCTCTGTGTCCAAGCACATTAATAGAGAGGCGAAGGGAAGGAAAAGATGTGGTAGAAAAAAGTGTACAAGCAATAGGGATAACCTCAACCTGGAGAGGATTGTGAAACAAAACCCATTCAAAAATGTGGGGGAGATTCACAAAGAGTGGACTGCAGCTGGAGTCAGTGCTTCAAGAACCACCACGCACACGTATGCAAGACATGGGTTTCAGCAGTCGCATTCCTTGTGTCAAGCCACTCTTGAACAACAGACAGCGTCAGAAGCGTCTCGCCTGGGCTAAAGACAAAATGGACTGGACTGCTGCTGAGTGGTCCAAAGTTATGTTCTCTGATGAAAGTAAATTTTGCATTTCCTTTGGAAATCAGGGTCCCAGAGACTGGAGGAAGAGAGGAGAGGCACACAATCCACATTGCTTGAGGTCCAGTGTAAAGTTTCCACAGTCAGTGATGGTTTGGGGTGCCATGTCATCTGCTGGTGTTGGTCCACTGTGTTTTCTGAGGTCCAAGGTCAACGCAGCCGTATACCAGGAGGTTTAGAGCACTTCATGCTTCCTGCTGCTGACCAACTTTATGGAGACGCAGATTTCATTTTCCAACAGGACTTGGCACCTGCACACAGTGCCAAAGCAACCAGTACCTGGTTTAAGGACCATGGTATCCCTGTTCTTAATTGGCCAGCAAACTCGCCTGACCTTAACCCCATAGAAAATATATGGGGTACTGTGAAGAGGAAGATGAGCTATGCCAGACCCAACAATGCAGAAGAGCTGAAGGCCACTATTAGAGCAACCTGGGCTCTCAAAACACCTGAGCAGTGCCACAGACTGATCGACTCCATGCCACGCCGCATTGCTGCAGTAAAAGGCAAAAGGAGCCCCAACTAAGTATTGAGTGCTGTACATGCTCATACTTTTCATGTTCATACTTTTCAGTTGGCCAAGATTTTTAAAAATCCTTTCTTTGTATCGGTCTGAAGTAATATTCACATTTTCTGAGATACTGAATTTGGGATTTTCCTTAGTTATCAGTTATAATCATCAAAATTAAAAGAAATAAAAATTTGAAATATATCAGTCTGGGTGTAATGAATGAATATAATATACACGTTTCCCTTTTTGAATGTAATTAGTGAAATAAATCCACTTTATGATATTCTAATTATATGACCATCACCTGTATGTATATTTTTTAAATGTCATGGCTAATCCAAGCTTTATAATGGCAGTGAATGGGAGCCCAAAATTTGAAGCCCAAAAAAGTGTATCCATCCATTATAAAAGTAATCCACACGGCTCTGGGGTGTTGTTTTGCCAGCTAATTTCGCTAATATGACAGCACCTATAGCACAGACCTATACCAATGACAACATGGCAGGTGTAGTATGTCCAAATTTAATTAATATTACTAATATTCATTCTTTATAGAACATACTTTTTTAATGGTCGCAAAGTTTCAAAACAACTGTAGTACGATTTCGGACAAAGCAAATTCGCTCAAATTAACTGGCCAAATCTGATGTGAAATTTGTTAGTTTAGATTTGCATTTTCCTATCACACATTTGTATTTATAAAAGTAATATAAACAGCACATTTTGTTCCAAATTGTGACTTCCTAACCAAACAGTTTTACTCTTAAATGCTCTGAACTGAATGTGGTTTGACAACAATTATCTTTGTCTCGTCGAACACACACACACACACACACACACACACACACACACACACACACACACACACACACACACACACACACACACACACACACACACACACACACACACACACACACACACACACACACACACACACACACACACACACTGCTATTGCAGTCAGCCAACATGATTGCTGCTCTTTCTGCCTCTGTGCCTGTCTATGGAGCTAAGTGAGCTTTCACTATACAGTGGGGAGAAAAAGTATTTGATTCACTGCTGATTTTGCAGGTTTGCCCACTTACAAAGCATGTAGAACTCTGTAATTTTCAAGTGACGGAATCTAAAACAAAAATCCAGAAAATCACATTGTATGATTTTTAAGTAATTCACTTGGATTTTATTGCATGACATAAGTATTTGATACATCAGAAAAGCAGAACTTAATATTTGGTACAGAAACCTTTGTTTGCAATTACAGAGATCATACGTTTCCTGTAGTTCTTGACCAGGTTTGCACACACTACAGCAGGGATTTTGGCCCACTCCTCCATACAGACCTTCTCCAGATCCTTCAGGTTTCGGGGCTGTCACTAGGCAATACGGACTTTCAGCTCCCTCCAAAGATTTTCTAGTGGGTTCAGGTCTGGAGACTGGCTAGGACACTCCCGGACCTTGAGATGCTTCTTACAGAGCCACTGCCCTGGCTGTGTGTTTCGGGTCCTTGTCATGCTGGAAGACCCAGCCACGACCCATCTTCAATGCGCTTACTGAGGGAAGGAGGTTGTTGGCCAAGATCTCGCGATACATGGCCCCATCCATCCTCCCCTCAATACGGTGCAGTCGGCCTGTCCCCTTTGCAGAAAAGCATCCCCAAAGAATTATGTTTCCACCTCCATGCTTCACGGTTGGGATGGTGTTTTTGGGATTGTACTCATCCTTCTTCTTCCTCCAAACACGGCGAGTGGAGTTTAGACCAAAAAGCTCTATTTTTGTCTCATCAGACCACATGACCTTCTCCCATTCCTCCTCTGCATCATCCAGATGGTCAATGGCAAACTTCAGACGGGCCTGGACATGCGCTGGCTTGAGCAGGGGGACTTTGTGTGCGCTGCAGGATTTTAATCCATGACGGTGTAGTGTGTTACTAATGGTTTTCTTTGAGACTGTGATCCCAGCTCTCTTCAGGTCATTGACCAGGTCCTGCCGTGTAGTTCTGGGCTGATCCCGCACCTTCCTAATGATCATTGATGCCCCACGAGGTGAGATCTTGCATGGTGCCCCAGACCGAGGGAGATTGACCGTCATCTTGAACTTCTTCCATTTTCTAATAATTGCGCCAACAGTTGTTGCCTTCTCACCAAGCTGCTTGCCTATTGTCCTGTAGCCCATCCCAGCCTTGTGCAGGTCTACAATTTTATCCCTGATGTCCTTACACAGCTCTCTGGTCTTGGCCATTGTGGAGAGGTTGGAGTCTGTTTGATTGAGTGTGTGGACAGGTGTCTTTTATACAGGTAATGAGTTCAAACAGGTGCAGTTAATACAGGTAATGAGTGGAGAACAGGAGGGCTTCTTAAAGAAAAACTAACAGGTCTGTGAGAGCCGGATTTCTTACCGGTTGGTAGGTGATCAAATACTTTGTCATGCAATAAAATGCTAATTAATTATTTAAAAATCATACAATGTGATTTTCTGGATTATTGTTTTAGATTCCGTCTCTCAAAGTTGAAGTGTACCTATGATAAAAAATGACAGACCTCTACATGCTTTGTAAGTAGGAAAACCTGCAAAATCGGGAGTGTATCAAATACTTGTTCTCCCCACTGTAGCTGATGTCACTCACAATGCACTTTTGCAGTCACTTAGAGCATAGCTGTGTCTGAAATCGCCCCCTTCAACTTAATATAGGGCACCATTTTATGGGATATCCATTAGTAGGTGTCCGAAACCATAGTGGATGTTATTGAGTGCACTCATTCAATTCCATAATGCACTGTGAGGAATAACGTACCAAATTAATTTCCACGTCTCACCAGAATATGGCACCTGCAGCTGAATCACCCATCCATTTTCCAAACCGCTGGTCCAATGAGGGTACAGCGTATTATCATACAGGTAAACATTTCTTTTTAGTTAAAAACGTCCTCGGACTAGGGCTACATCTACATTAATCAGGATACATTTGAACATTTTGGTTGTGTTTCTATGGCACCACTATCAACACCTAAATGAATCTGCAGTGCTCAAGTGGTACAGCAGTGACGTGGTACACGATTTCAGAAAATTCCCATCTTACAAGATGTACTTACGAACTCTATGAGGAGGCAAACGCTTTTTACAAGTTGTAATCACGTAAATGCAGTTATTACAACATGGTGTGAACGCACCTGGAGCTCTCAGAAAATTCCCATCTTACAAGCTGCACTTACAAACTCTATGAGGACGTGAATGCTTTCTACAAGTTGAAATCTCATAATTATGGTAATTACAACATGGCGTGAACTTGTGTGACAGTAAAACATTTTTGAGCCATTTAGAGAGAAAAATGTGTGCAGTTTAGCATTTGAGTTAGCAACTTGGTAACAGTTGCTAAAAGTCGGCAACTAAATTTAAAAAGTTATCATCACCGAAACTGCCTTTGTCAATAATCTTGTCACAGTTAAAATCCTCCACATTCAATCTCATTTAATTTCCTACCGTCATGCATCTTTCATGTGGAGAACTCTGCATAATGGCGCATTTAAAAGTTAAAGGGTTAGTTCACCCAAAAATGAAAATTAGCCCATAATTTACTCACCCTCAAGCCATCCTAGGTGTATATGACATTCTTCTTTCAGACTAATAAAATATTAAAAAAGTCCTGGCTAATCCAAGCTTTATAATGGCAGTAATTGTTGCTCTGTCCATCAAATAACGTGCTCCACACGGCTCTGGGGGGTTAATAAAGGCCTTCTGAAGCGAAGTGGCGCAATAAAAATATCCATATTTAAAACTTGATAAAGTAAAGTTCCGGCTGATCGCCTTCCGTGGAAAAAGTGTTGAAAGTGCCTCTCGCAGTTCAAAATGCTTACGCTACGTCTGACGAGCATATTGAACTGCAGAGGCACTTTCAGCACTTTTACCATAAATTGAATAAGTAAGGCGATCGGCCGAAACTTTACTTTATAAAGTTTTAAGTATTGATATTTGTCTTACACAAACGCATCGATTCGCTTCAGAAGGCCTTTATTAACACTCCGGAGCCGTGTGGAGCACGTTATTTGACGGACATTTTTTTATGGACTTCAAAAACAGAGCAACAATTACTGGCATTATAAAGCTTGGATTATCCAGGACTTTTTTTAATATAACCCCGATTTTATTCGTCTGAAGGAAGAATGTCATACACACCTAGGATGACTTGAGGGTGCGTAATTCATGGGCTAATTTTCATTTTTGGGTGAACTAACCCTTTAAAGGTAGGTCATTTTCAGAGAGGCTAGCAATAGCAAGCTAGCTTTGAAAGCATAAAGCACCCCTCCCTTCAGAGCTCTACAAACTCGCCTCCTCCGAAACGCATGAACCCGGACCGAATGCAATAATTGGAAGAATATTTTATGGTCCTACACCTTCCACAGATAATATATACCGTAAATACATTTAGACCACTTGACCTAGTGATTGCTATCAGGATGTGAAGAGACTTTCAGCCAGCATAACAAAAATTGGTTGTGGAACAAATCGCCTACCCTGCCTTTAATGACCAAACGTATCCTTATAAAAGTTCACAATGCTGTTGCAGATGAAATATAATGTGGATAACGTTGAATATATATCTTTTTGTAAGGCTAGATACTGATTCAAACCCCTTTATCTAAACCTCTCTACTTAACTGTTGGTCTTGGCCATTTTTGTAGTTTTTAACTATTTTATTAGGGTTTGTAGTTCTAATCGAATCCTTGTCCAATATGCAATGTGTTGCAGGTAATATTAGCCATTAGAATGTGCATGGATCTGTGCCCAGCCCCGGTTATATAAATTGCACTTTGGATTCTAACCGGAAAAAGTAGACCATCCGGGTATCTTTGTAATACTTATTTCAACATATGATTTGGACACACTAATACTAATTTTGAATACTATTTCGGATGTATAGTATGCGAATTATGACACAGCAAGTGTGAATTTCTCCAATTTTAAGGAAGCTACTTGATGAGTCTATTTTCTCCCAATGTTTTAAGAGTGAATCATTGCAAATGGGCATTTTAATCATATTGATGATAATGTTAAATGATTTCAAGAATAAAACACGTTTTTAAAAAATAAACTGGTTTGGTGTTGATGAATGGGTCATACTGATGTGGCTGTACCTAAGACAAAAGGTTTAGAGTTTAATTACAGTGAAACATGCATTGTTTCCCTGTTATTTAACAGCGTGTAATCAGTCTTTTTGTTTCTTCTCCCTCTTGTACCTACGCTAGACAGGAACAGGAGAGAAGAATAAGCCAGAAAAAGAGTCATTAAATATGCAGTGAAGAGCAGCAGCACTTCAGGCGTAGTGAAAAACTCACTGCTGTCAGAGCTTCAAACCTGCCATCCACCGGGAAACACCAACTCCTTCCTTATATCGAGAGACACAAGCCAGGATATGCACAAGTATTTGTATAACAAGACGATCCAAAGGGTTTAGATGAACATACAGGGATCAGTATGAAGCTATTACTGCTATTCAGTCAATTATAAAACAATGTCATTTATCACTCTTTACCCATTACTCAATCGTGGTGTATCACCCTTATAAAAGATTAATACAGCTTGCATGCCTAAAAGAACCCAAGTGCTTTGATTCGTTGAACAGTGCAGTATTGCATACATGTGATAAAGGAAATCAGTAAAATTACCTGCAATTTTCTCCTTACAGCAGCGCAATCAAACCCTTTTGTTGGCTGCATATTATGACACCTCTAATTAGGCGCGCTGAAATTCTTTTTGTATTATACGTTTTTTCATTTTTCTTCTCTGATATTCAGTACAAGCATAATTAATTGCATATAGACCCGCCACGTTAATATTTCATAGAAATATTAAAAGTAAAGCATTTTTCTTCACTGTGTTGTATAATTGCTTGCGTGTAAGCAGTTTTTAGCTGAATCTTTTTACTGCTTCTACATGCGGATCATTATTTAGTTCTGTTTCTCCCCAGTGTAGGTAAGGGGTTTTCTTGCCAAAGGTTGCCTGCATCATTGGCTTCATTCTGGGACATATATTTGTTGTCTGCCCTAATGCAAAAATCCCACTGTATGTGAGCAAAGAGCTGATAAGAAGCCAGAATTAAATTAGCTTTGAGTGGATCCTGGCATTTGAGAGATCTAAAGCAATGAGCCAAGTAGAGAGAGATTGAGTGCAAAAAAGAAGATGGAGAAAAAGACAATTGTGAAATAACTTCATAATCGGAGCAATTTATTATTATTATTGACACACACGTTTGTGTTGTCATCTTTTATGGAGACATTCCATAGACATAATGATTTTTATATTGTAAAAACTGTATATTACATCCCTAACCATACATCTACCCATTACAGAAAACGTTCAGCATGTTACATTTTCAAAAATTAACACTTTTTTAATTTATAAGCTTTTTTTCCTTCGTGGGGACCAAAAATGTCTACACAAGGACGAGTATTTTGGATATTTCCGATATTTTCTCCCCATAACATAGGGTTTAACTTACCAAAACACACACACACATACACACACACACACGTCTTCAATTGAGCTGTCAACATGTTCCATTAAAAATGATAATCAGAGAGGTAATCCTGTAGCTTTTAGCAAAAGCTGACCACAGGAACAGAGGAGGAAACCATAGTTCTGAGGCAGTATTCACAAAACATTTTATCTTACCACTAAGAGTTCTTCAATCGGCAAGTTAAGAGCTAATTTTAGTTTTATAGATGTTTTGTGAATACGGCCCCAGGACTTGTGTTAATCGCCATTAAGTGTAGTTTTTGTGATACTTGTGCCTACAAAGTTACAATTCACTAAACTTTCTGAGGAAAAGCAGAAATTCTCACCAGTCAGTTCAGTTGTCGTGTTCGTGCAGCAAAAAGGTAAATCAAATCTCTTTGGCTGCGTTGAGTTAAAGCTTTACTTTAATTCATTTGAAACACAACAGCCCTCCTAGTGAAGAATTAAAGTAACAGCACCGTACGATTCAAGAGGCATTTACTGCGTGAAAAAGAAAGCACAGAGAAGATCCACTAAGGAGTGATGGGGGAGTTTTGTGTAAGCCCATGATTAAAAAGCCTGTTTGTGCAATAAAAAACAAGAATCAGCAATACAAGTAAATCAATATATTCAAATAACAAAAGATTCTGAATGTTTGAAGGAATATCATGCAGGAGACGATTTAGAGCAGCAGATGGCAGCATTGTATAACAACATAATTTTTTTTAACAATCTCTAGGACACATTTCTCCATGCTTAGGACACTTTTTCAAAACTCTAGCCCTCAATTGATTTATATTTTTGATACGTATGATTATTATTATTATTATATGTTAAACTTAATTGAGTTAAAAACATAATACTTGAGTTTCTAACATAATACAAAAATTAATAAGACAGCAATTTACCATATGTATACAGTAATACCATGTTGAAATATAGTCTGAATCTAAAAATTGAACGTTTTTGAAAGATTTTGTAAAGAAATTTAAAAGAAAACAGTGTAACGCTGCCTGTTGTTAGGGTTCTTTTACGTTGTTTTATGAGTGACAAAGTTTGTTGGGTGAAAAACTTTGAAAGTGTTATGGAAGAATGACTTGATTTGAGACATGATTTAAGTGTGAATGTGAAAATAACTGCTGTGTGAAGATGAAAGTTGGTTAGGAGAACGGTGTGAAGAGTTTTGAAAGAGTGGCCTAAGTATTGAGAAAGATACTTGAGTGGCCTAAGTATCTTTCTTTCTTTCTTTCTTTCTTTCTTTCTTTCTTTCTTTCTTTCTTTCTTTCTTTCTTTCTTTCTTTCTTTCTTTCTTTCTTTCTTTCTTTCTTTCTTTCTACTGCCTAATTATCTCTTAGCTCCGAGAACGAGCTTTTCACTGATCAAAGGAAGTATTGGGCTCAGATCTTCAGAAGCCACCAATACCGGCTTTCTTTGTTTGGTACTTTCAGGACACTGTTCTTTATTCATAACTTTTTCATTTCATTTATAACAGTGACAAGGTGGCTACATGAGAGAAACATGAGATAAGCATTCCACATATCCACATATATATATATATATATATATATATATATATATATATATATATATATATATATATATATATATATATATATATATATATATATATAATGTTATTATACGAGGACAATTCTCCTGCTGAATCATTCACATTAACAGCCCAGATATTTAATCATTAAGCTGTCCAAAAAGAAAATATGCAGGGAATATCATTTACAATTAAAGAAGATTATAGGGCCATTATTGTGGCAGATTTATTTATTTATTATTTATGTAAAACACTAAGGAAATGCAGTAATGTTCCCAGTATTACGTAATGATCAAGATAATTACACGCTCAATTGTATTTTCAATGACTCTGAGTTTGAGAGTAGAATATGTGCATGGATACATATACATGTGCAAAAGGTCTGCATATATATGACTGCCAGGGGTCGTCTGTGTATGTCATCATGTGTGCACCCCATTATGTGCATCTGTGAGTGTGTGTGTGTGTGTGTGTGTGTGTGTGTGTGTGTGTGTGTGTGTGTGTGTGTGTGTGTGTGTGTGTGTGTGTGTGTGTGTGTGTGTGTGTGTGTGTGTGTGTATGTACATGTGTGTCCTTTCTCTGACACACAGAGCAGACACACACACAGTGCCAGTTTCCCTGTAGAAGCATCTCCATGGTGTCCACTCACTCAGTATCTCTGGGTTTGGCTGGCAGCGGAGCTCAACACTCCTTCATAGACAGACACACAGGCTGATGCTTAATCCGTTTCATCAATGTGTATGGTCATATTTGCTCCGGTAAGACCTCTGTTTTTCTAAAACCTTTAAGTGTTGGTTAATTTTAAACCATTAGGAATTGTGTTTTGCCAAGATGCACTGGCACAATTATACCACTTATCTCAAATGTCACCTACTAACTTAGCTCAAATACAATATGTATTGTTGGTGTTATGCATTCTTATGTAAACATTTTCAGTATATAATTGGGTTTACCAATAATTTGACAGTAGCAATGTCTAATCTAATAAAAGTAAAGTTTTGATAGTATTTTGAGCTGTTTCTCATGGTTGCATTCTTAAAATAGAGTTTAAAGCATGCAAATATGTCGTATCAGAAATCAGGTTTAATTATTAGCTGCTCTTTGGGGTCGCAGCATCGGCTCCCTGTTTGTAGTCTCTCTTGCTTGAATAATTCATCTGCTCTTGTTGAAATGTGCAAAAGATCGATGCCATCCAGCTCTTTGACAGACTTTATAATGATGAATCTGAGCCGAGATAAATTCAACGCGACTGCATACTTGTATTTGCACGTACTGTATATGCATGAATATGTGTGAGTGTATGAAAGTGTGTATTTAAATTGTGAGGTAATTAGTGTGTGTGTGTGTGTGTGTGTGTGTGTGTGTGTGTGTGTGTGTGTGTGTGTGTGTGTGTGTGTGTGTGTGTGTGTGTGTGTGTGTGTGTGTGTGTGTGTGTGTGTGTGTGTGTGTGTGTGTGTGTGTGTGTGTGTGTGTGTGTGTGTGTGTGTGTGTGTGTGTGTGTGTGTGTGTGTGTGTGCGTGTGTGTTTCTATCCTGGTGGGGACTTCAACCTGAATGCACACTGACTCATGGGGACTCACCCCATGTGAAAACAAGCTTATAAATCATACAGAATGTGTTTTTTTTGTTGAAAATATGAAAATGCAGAAAGTTTTGTGTGATGGGTAGGTTTAGGTGTAGGGTTAGTGTAAGGGGATAGAATATACAGTTTGTACATTATAAAAATCATTACGTCTATGGAGAGTCCCCCCAAAGATAGCGAACCAGACGTGTGTGTGTGTGTGTGTGTGTGTGTGTGTGTGTGTGTGTGTGTGTGTGTGTGTGTGTGTGTGTGTGTGTGTGTGTGTGTGTGTGTGTGTGTGTGTGTGTGTGTCTGAGTGTGCTGGCAACCCCTGGGTAACCTTTGCATAATTCACTGGGTCTCATCTGAGACTCATCAAAGAAGCTACCTTTTTTTTTTCTTTGCTTCATCTGTTTTGCATGCTCTATTATTGTATTTTATATGGGATGTCTGTATTTGTGACACTTATTAAATATACACACAGTTTTTGGTTGGCTTAAACCATTCTATATTGATTAAGTCTGGAGAAAGAAATAGCTTAACACGTTTAAAAATCTCAATTCTCTTACTGTGTCGCATCTTCCTTTGACACACACAGACCCAAACACTCAAGTATTCCAGACATTATGTAATTAATATACACGGTAAAGGCATTAAATCTTAATTGAAAGGGCCTCCATCCCTTCACCTGCTGTAGTATCGGAAATGGAGAGAGAGGGAGGAAGGGATTGGGGGAAAGAAAGAATAGCAGGAGACTTGGACACATTTCTTATCTAACACCTGTGTCCACAGAGAATAAAGCCTTGGCACTTGTCTAGTAAACCTCCAGCCCTTTCATGCATTATGCCAAACACAATACAGAACCGGTGAAAAATATTCATATTGAGTCAGACAAATGTGTTAGTCAAAAGCAACTGCAGGGGTTAGTGCACTTAAAAAGCATCTGTGTCTAATTTTGCACGATTAATTGTGCGGCAGTTGGATGAGAGGTCATTTAAATTGACCTTAAATCAGAAAACTGGAGGATAATTAAAACAGATTTTTTTTATGTTCTGTGAGGTTAATTTGTCTTGACTTTGTCTGGTGAAGTGAAGCTTCTGTACTGATGGAGAGTCAAGAGAACTGAGATTTTTCCCCTCCACATACTGGCTTATACTGTATGCAATTCATATTTTGCTTTCCCCCCCACAGTTTTGTGCTGTTTTAGCATTTGCAACATGTGGGGGATATTCTGGCCAGATTATGGTTAAAGTAGAATGTTTGGACAAAATCCAAAACAACATCAGCATCAGTTTCAACTACCCATTCAGGTAAGAGTTCTTATCTACCACAACTTCATTTGATATTTCGATTGGTTTTAATTATTTGGTTTAATAAAAGGAATATAAGCATTTTTATAAACCTTTTTTTGCTATACTGGTTGAAACTCTCTTCACATCCTGATAGCAATCAATTATGAAGTGGTCTAAATATTAAAAAAATGTTCATCGAATTATTGCATTTGGTCCAATATGATGTCCTTCCTGCCTGTCAACCTATGTATTTTCATGAGGATATGTAGAGTTGTGGACAGACAGTCATCAAACAAACAGCAGCTGCCTTTTACAGTTCCTCCTGAACCAAAACATCGAGCTTCTGCTGCGTTCACGCCATGACATTACCGTAATTACTGTGTTTTCTCTTCCCAGACTTCAACAGGCACACTTCAGTGCTCCTCTGTGTGAAGGAACCAGGAAAGAGACTCTCTTTCTCGAAGGGGATTATGCTTCATCTGCACAGTTCTTCGTCACTGTGTCAGTCCTGGCTTTTCTCTATTCCCTTTTGGCCACGATTGTTTACTTCTTCTACCAGAACAAATACAGAGAAAAGAACAGAGGTCCAGTACTTGTGAGTGCATTTCAAAATTTTTGTAAGAAAAAAAAAAAGACTGCTGAAAATCTAAATTTAACTTCAAGGGATAGTTCACCAAAAATGTAAACTATCCCATGATTTACTCACCCTTAAGCCATCCTAGGTGTATATGACTTTATTCTTTCAGCCAAACACAATCAGAGTTATATTTAAAAAATATCCTGGCTCTTCCCAGCTTTGTAAATAGCACTGAATAGTGCCTGAGGTTTTGAATCTCCAAAATGTGCATCCATCCATCCATCAAAAAAGTAATCCGTAAGAAGAGATGGGTTTTTGAAAGAATAATATCCATGTTTAAAACTTTATAAACAGCCATACGCACATTCACAAGAGAATCGAATTCCGGTGGAAGGATGACCTCTGACCCGACGTATAACGTTCATGTGGTTTGCCATTTTTCTTTAAAACTTTTCGATTTAGACATCTAATTTGTGACCTGCATTTTGTTTTGCTCTATCCTCTGCTCTTCCACGTTCATCAATTCTCACCTAAGCTTACGCTATGCCTACGTCCTATATGTCATACATCAGAGGTCACCCTTCAGCCGGAACTCGACTCTCTCATGAACGCGTGTACGACCATTGCCGGAAGCCAGGGATTATAGTTTATAAAGTTTTAAACATGGATATTATTCGTCCAAAAACCCATCGCTTCACTTTAGAAGGCATTTATTAACCCACTGGAGTCATATGGATTACTTTTATGATGGATGGATATTATTTAATATAAGCCAAGATATTATTTAATATAACTCCATTGTGTTCGGCTGAAAGAAGAAAGCCCTATACACCTAGGATGGCTTGAGGATGAGTAAATAATAGGTGAACTATTCCTTTAACTGAATCATCAAGACCCCCGTTCTATTTTCTCTTCTTATTTTCAATCACCATAGGACTTCTTGGTGACTTTAGTGTTCTCTAGCCTGTGGCTGGTAAGCTCAATTGCCTGGGCTAAAACTCTGTCTGGGGTGAAGACAGCCACTGATGTGCATCAAATCCTGATGTTAATGTCTGCATGCAGAACCCATGAGAACTTATGTGAGGTCTTGCAAGAGCCCATCTGGACGAATCTCAACATGTCTGTGGTGAGTAGATTCCTTATTTTTCCATAGATATAGGAAAGAGAAAATAAAGGAACTTCTTTAGCTATTGATATACATTCAAATGTTTGGGGTCAGCAAAGATGCATTAAATTGACCCAAAGTGACAGTACAGACATTTATGATGTTAAAAAAATTACTATTTCAAATAAATGCTGTTCTTTTGAACTCTCTATAAAAAAATATTTAAAAAATCCTATTATCAATTTCAACATTGTTGAAAAATAGTAATATTTCACAATAAATCCAGCCTTGCACTGTAAACCCTAACGGTCAAAATAATGAATTAGTAGGCCAAACTCAAATTAAACTAGCTCAATCAAATGACCTTTTATGAGTTTTTAGAACTTTCTTCTTCTGTTGAGTTCACAAAACTGACACATTTTAAGTAATAATTGTTTCATTGTTTTAAGTTCTATGAACTTGTTTCTTTTAATTTAGACTTAAAACTCCTGACACAGGGCTATGTCCCAGCATGGTTTGCCATGACATTTGAAAGGGAGAGTAATGCTAAAATTAAGTGTTACAAGCAGAGCTTGGTTTGAGATCAGGTATTTGTTAAATGTTGCCGTACTCTTTCAGCTATTGCTATGCTGTGTTATCAAAACATTGTGTTACCAATTAGCATTTGCTGAATTAGCTAGTTATAGCTAGCTAAATTTCCACTATACTAAAATAATTTAAGTTGAGATCGCATGGTTTTAAGTTAAATGTATGAATGAGGACATTTTTAAGTTAAGAGCAATTCAAATGTATGAGCCAGTTCTTCTTACTTAAATTTTAGTTTCGCCAACTTATTCGGGTTTACAGTGTGGTGAGCATAAGACACTTCTTTCAAAAAATCTTACCGCCACCAAACTTTTGAACGGTAGTGTACATTTTAACTTTACACCCTATACATGTAAAGTACAAATTTACCTATACTAAAAGGCGCAACACTGACAGGCATTTATGACTATTGTTTTAAAATTATGTTGGCTTCACAACATTTGGTGCAGTCCTTCATCCTGTTGAATGCCTTACTAACCAACCAGGGGTGCGTTTCAGGAAAACCACCTATGGTCGCATGTTCATGTGAGTCAGTGTTTCCCGAAACCAAAAACCATCACAAAGTTGAGTGGTTAGAACGACAGCTCTCGACCTCTGGTTAGGACTTAATAAATCCTTATCTTGAGTAAAATAAGCAAGCTGACATTCAGTACAATCTATATCTTTAAGTTATTATTCCACCACCTGCGTGACCTCAATAACCAATGTGGTTGAACAACAAATTTGCGACAATATGGTTTCGGGAAACAGTCGTGACTAACTAGTTGATTTCTTCAACGATGCATCGTACTATGGTAGTTAAGCAAAGAGTTACGTCGCTGACCAGGAAACGCACCCATGCCACAACCACCTAGCAACCAGCCTAGAACACCCTAGAAACCACCCAAAGTACCTTAGCAATCTCTAAACCCTAGCAACATTTTAACAACTGCTAATGTCTGTCAATCCTATATAGCTCCTATCTTACACCCAGCGCAATGCGGCGCAAGGTGCGACGCAAGTGTTTTTTGCTAGTTTCAGCCCGACGCAGTTATCATTTTCACGTACAGTGCCACGTTGTTTAAACAGCAAATGCACTCACGCTCATCTGTTCGCCCATGGTCGTGTTGGTCTGAAAACGAGGTGTGTTCAGGCGCAGTGTTTGCGAGTTGCTTTTTTGAGGCAACTGAATATGATTGCGCCATTGACCAACAAAAACCTGGTCTAAAATCCCTAGCGCAGTATTTTTTGTTATTAAGGGCGCATTAGGAATATGCGCCTATAGGCGGGTGCACAGCCTGCTTGTTAAACACACAAACATTTTTAAATATTAAAAATGAAAGATTCATTTTAGTCTTTCTGCTCGCAAATTCCGCCATGTAAATAGCGAATCCACCATGGTGCAAGCGCAACTGGCTTTTAAAGGGAAAGGGAGATGAGACTCTTATTGGTTTAGTGCACGTTACGTCCAAAACACACCCATAACTCATTAAGAGACTAGGTAAAACCCTTTTGTACCTGGCACGTAGACCATTTTTTCTGTCATTAAACTAGCAAAAGTAGATTTGGACACGCCCTAAGTGCACCTGTGCCATACGCTTCAGACCATGCGCTCAGATCATTCAAATAGGGTCCTTAGACTTTTTAAGGTTTTTACAAATGTTTTAAACCGTTAGCTCTTGGTAAAGGACTTGACACATTTTCTTTCCCTATAAAATGACCAATTTACAAGTAGAAAATTTAAAATTCCATATTTCTAATTGATCTTTGTCTGCTTGCAGGCCTTTGGTTTTTTGAACTTCTTCCTTTGGGCTGGTAATATTTGGTTTGCCTACAAAGAGACAGGTTTGCATAAGTCCTTCCAGCGCTATCCCTCCAGAACTCCCTCTGAGAAACGCGGCAGCTTCAGGCAGTACAGTCAAACCAGTGTTGATCAATCTGGAGCTGGTTTTGGCCAAAGGCTCTACAACCAGGCGAGTTTTGACTTATCAAGCGGAGGCTTCAGTCTACCCCAAACCAGTCTAGGACAGCCCATGCTGTACCGACAGACGGGGAGTCCCACATCCAGAGGCCCTCTCATATTTGTCAATGAGATGTGAGAGAGACTGTAACTGTGGAAAAGAGAAGGAAAATAGAAAGAAATAACTGCCAACTCTGATGTTTTCTCGGTGATAACACAGATCATTTGTCATTGTGAATTTGATATTTCTATCATGAGATGTAGGAATTTATGTAGATATCAGTCAGTGTATACTGTTATTTATTTGTTTACTGTATAAACAAGTCTTGATTCTTACTTGTACTTGCCCTTATGAAAATCTACCATAGTTCTTGTAATTGTTTAACTGTATGAGATACAACTGTAATAGCATTTGTTACAATTACAGGTGAAACCATTGATGGCTCCTCATTAAGCCAGTGTTTACTTTTTCTCTTTTTATTGATCTATAGCATTTGTTATGAAAAAAAGCAACCTATACATTTACAGTTTATACAACATGCCAGTTGTAATCTATTGTGAAATGTAAATTAAGTTCTACCTTGATATAGTATATATGAATTTACCCTCTCGTATATGGTTGTTGATAATTTGTGATAATTCTGCAGTATTTGAATGGCTTTTAGCATAGTATGCCTATATTCTAACAGTCTATGTTTTGCGTTTAAATATTTGGCGGTGGCAGTACCATGGTAAAGACATCAGAAGCCAATACCATGGTACTTTGATATGGCATTTACTTTTTGGCTTCTCCAAGGTTCTTTAAAAAAAATCATGGTATAATTATCATAATAGGGTCAAACAACATGGTGTTATCATGGTAGAGTCTCCAAAAAACATACTAATACCATACCATGCTACTTTGTTATATATGTGTGTTTGTTTTAATGTTCTGCTATGAATAATGATTAATTACCAATAGACGCCTGGAAAAAAGCAAGTGGTTTGAGTCAGAATTCTGAAGTTCGAGGATAATGTCCAATCAGAGATCTTTTTAATGAATCATTTTGTCTTAACCTCACACAGCGTTCAGTGAAATGCATGCAAAGATTCTGATCAAATTCAACGCAATAAAGTCCCTGTTGTTTCAGTTTATTGTAGGATTTAAAACTGTACAAATGTTATTTGAAAAAACTGATTGTTTCTTAAAATTAAGTAATAAAATTGTAGTAATCCCTCTAAATGGCTGTTTTATGTATTTCACCATAATGAATGCAATCATTACCATTTCAGTTTGTTCCTGGAAAAACAATGACTCTGAAATGAGCAATCTTAGTCAAAATGACAAAAAGGAACATTCAAACACATGCAGAAATCCCATTTGTGGACTCAAAAGTGAATCATCTTTTATTCTATCAGTGGTTCTTCTTTGTTTGCAGCGTCTTTTACAAAAGAGACAACATCTACATCTGAAGCTACTTGTTTTCCCCATTAAGCCTTTTAATGAAGGGGTGTAAGGGAGCAATTAGGATCTTTTGGCCTGTCAGACCCCTATCAGAGCCATGTGGTTAACATCTCTATATCTGCAGAGTATCAAGCACTGCTGAGAATCTAACTGCTTGCAGCTGCCTAGGATCCAAATTGCCGCTTTTAGGTGATCATGAGATTTTAGCCACTGGCATGTTGCATGTGCCAAATTAAAGGTTACCACTGAGAAACTCTACAGCTGTTCAATTACAGGCCTTGGACTAAAAGAGTGCAGTGAGCGTGATTTAAAGAGCTTGCTTAGAAAACAGAGCGATATGATTATGCAAGGCAGTAATACACATATAATTTTGATTAACAAGTGTCAAACTCATTGTATATATTATTGCCAGTATTTTTACAATATGTAACAGTGAATGAATACTGCACTAAATAATACTGTAAATTCACACTAACATTACAGTGTATGGCTTGTTAAGAAGTGTTAAAATCACCCTAAGAGCGCTTACACAGTTAATTACATAATGGCAGAATTATCATCTTACATGGTGACACATGATGTCGCAGTGCCACTTATGTTTTACTCTAGGGGACGGAGTCTCAGCTAATCATAGACTCAGCTGAGCAAATGAAAAGACGTCATGGTGTTCGATATTAGGAGGTACAAGTGTACGTGAAGAGGAGGCTGGACTGACCCTCGCTGTTCCTCTACTACAGTCCAATTTTTGTCATTCTGTTCATCCATCTGTCACTTCTGGCTCTGGGACAGGGTCATGCCTAGATAAAACATGAAGCTACAGCTACATACTATACATACATTTGATTGCAGACACCACCACCTACTAACTAAAGCCACAAATAAATGCTTGTCCTACTTGGGGATTTATAGAAGTAATTATTCCACTAACTACCACAGTGCGCAGTTAGTATAGGTGTGAAGCAGTCAAAATATGTTTAAAAATATGAATTTCTGTTATGCACATTTTCAACAGAGGAAAGTACAATTGTTATATACACTCACCTAAAGGATTATTAGGAACACCTGTTCAATTTCTCATTAATGCAATTATCTAATCAACCAATCACATGGCAGTTGCTTCAATGCATTTAGGGGTGTGGCCCTGGTCAAGACAATCTCCTGAACTCCAAACTGAATGTCAGAATGGGAAAGAAAGGTGATTTAAGCAATTTTGAGCGTGGAATGGTTGTTGGTGCCAGACGGGCCGGTCTGAGTATTTCACAATCTGCTCAGTTACTGGGATTTTCACGCACAACCATTTCTAGGGTTTACAAAGAATGGTGTGAAAAGAGAAAAACATCCAGTATGCGGCAGTCCTGTGGGCGAAAATGCCTTGTTGATGCTAGAGGTCAGATGAGAATGGGCCGACTGATTCAAGCTGATAGAAGAGCAACTTTGACTGAAATAACCACTCGTTACAACCGAGGTATGCAGCAAAGCATTTGTGAAGCCACAACACGCACAACCTTGAGGCGGATGGGCTACAACAGCAGAAGACCCCACCGGGTACCACTCATCTCCACTAAAAATAGGAAAAAGAGGCTACAATTTGCACAAGCTCACCAAAATTGGACAGTTGAAGACTGGAAAAATGTGTCCTGGTCTGATGAGTCTCGATTTCTGTTGAGACATTCAGATGGTAGAGTCCGAATTTGGCGTAAACAGAATGAGAACATGGATCCATCATGCCTTGTTACAACTGTGCAGGCTGGTGTTGGTGGTGTAATGGTGTGGGGGATGTTTTCTTGGCACACTTTAGGCCCTTTAGTGCCAATTGGGCATCATTTAAATGCCACGGCCTACCTGAGCATTGTTTCTGACCATGTCCATCCCTTTATGACCACCATGTACCCATCCTCTGATGGCTACTTCCAGCAGGATAATGCACCATGTCACAAAGCTCGAATAATTTCAAATTGGTTTCTTGTACATGACAATGAGTTCACTGTACTAAAATGGCCCCCACAGTCACCAGATCTCAACCCAATAGAGCATCTTTGGGATGTGGTGGAACGGGAGCTTCGTGCCCTGGATGTGCATCCTACAAATCTCCATCAACTGCGAGATGCTATCCTATCAATATGGGCCAACATTTCTAAAGAATTTTTTCAGCACCTTGTTGAATCAATGCCACGTAGAATTAAGGCAGTTCTGAAGGCGAAAGGGGGTCAAACACAGTATTAGTATTGTGTTCCTAATAAGTGAGTATATATATATATATATATATATATATATAAAGGCCTGGCATTTTACAGCCCCAAACACAGGTCAATATTTACTCATCTATATGTGATTTTATATTAATTTCACTTATGACATTTTCTCTTAGCAGCCAAGTCAATTACAAATATCCACCTTTTTATGACCCAAAAATGCATGTAAAAAAAAAACAAGAAACTATCAACTACATGCGCACATAATCATCAGCACAATGGGACAAATGCTGAGGGCCACAGTGCATAGCAGGATGCTGGCATAAATGGGCATCTTTCACAGAAGAGGATGAGAAATGATAAAAGCTTTTTTCCGTTTCCAATTCCTGCTGCTCTGCTATAAGACCATGTTTCTTGTCCTTCACACAAATCCTCTTACAGGCTGTTTGGTGCAAATTTTCAGTCTTAAATCTTGCTGCTCAAATCAATGCCAAACAGACAAACTTTGAATGTTGGCTTTAAAACGGTTCCCAAAAGTTCCCAAGGATGTGTAAATCCAGAGAAATTCCAATTTTAAATAATGGCTCGTCCCTTGTCATTGTCACCTATCAATGACGTAATATCCGTGCTATCCTCAGTTTCCGCTTGTAGAAACCATGGACAACATTATTCATTGGCGAGTACAGAAAAAAAAAAAAAAAAAAAACATTAAACGTAGATCAACTGAGGCAAGCAGGCTTTGGGACAAACTGAGAAATAAAATGTTAACTTTTGACTTGACAGAGACTCCGCTCTCACATGTGTTTTTAAACCTGCACTATGTAACTTTTCCACCCACTAGAGGTCGCCTGTTCAAAACAAATGCGTAGTTTGATGACGTCACGTTTGAGCGCAGAATCTTGTTACATGTGGTCTTCACCTCACAGCCGGTGGAAAAGAATCAGGATGGGACTCGGGCAGAAATCATGTTCATGGATGCGATTATTAACGTTACTGTAGTATGAAGCAGAGCAGGACCGAGTGTTGTGGAGCTGAGCAAGGCCGCTGGAGCGATTGTTAATGAGAAGAGCGGTGTGACTTTTATTATGACACAGTCTCCGGCGGGACCTTTATTATGACACAGTCGTCGGCGCCATTTCCGCTTTTCCGGTCATGAGTATGAGGTAACAGGGCTCTGTTTATCATAAAAAACACATGAGTGTGTTAAATGAAGTTATGACGTTACTCTGTGCGTTCGCTCTGCGGCTTCTATGACACTTGTTCACACTGCAGTGAGAGTAAAGCGTTTCTGCAGAATAAAACCGGAAAACGAGGGTAACACAGATATGACGCAATCGACAGGCGACTCCCTCACACGTCCCGGTTCCTTGGTTAAAAAAGCAATTTTTCACGATTTATAAATAGTTGGAAACATTTGGGATATTGTAAGTACTCAACTGAACAAAATATATAACACTGGCCTAATAGTTTTTGGATATTTTACTAAAAAAAAATTGACATAGTGTACCTTTAAAAGACAGCTAAATATATTATTTATTGTACAAGTAATAGCCATGTACAGATGATGAAAGAAGTTACAGATAAATATACAGATATGACGTGACAGCTGATAATGCATAGGTAGATTCATTTGAAAAGTGTTCGTAATTGTGTGTGGGTTATGCTGATAAAATTATACAGTTATATTGTATTTTGTTTGTACTTCAGTAACACCTTTTATCAAGTCTGGTGACCAAGTCTATTGCAGTGAAATTAAATACAGTATGTGTTCAACAAAAATATTTAGCCAATTTACTTTTAGTATTATTGTTTTAAACACGTAAAACTGCACAACATTAACCCACCAAATCATTTGACAAATAGTCACATATCAGTAAAAAGCTAATATTGTTACAACACAGAAGAGACAGAGACAAGAAAGCAGGTAACAGATGTTTTTATTGAACAACCAGATGAGGTGTCCGCAGTGCAGGTGAGTGAACGTGGAAGTGCCAGGATACTGAAGTGAATGACTGAGTGATAATGTCCTTATACTTGCAGATGGAAACAGACTGGAGACTGACAAGAGCGGAGAGGACTCAGGAGAACTTCACAGGAGACGAGGAGGCAAGGAGGGAGACTACTCTGGAGACAGATATAAGTAGGTTTGGCAGTCCTAGAGGTAAGTCTTAATGAAAACGAGACCAGACGAAGACTGAGTGTGAGAGAGTGTCTTTTGTGCTGGAGGTGATTGCCGTACTGATGTAGTGCAGGTGTGTGTGATCAGTACTCAGGAGAGGAAGTGCGCTGTGATTGGGTGAAGGTGGAGCCTGGCGTGTTTGTGACAAATATAGCATTACATTTCACGTTCCTTGCAACTAATTCATTACGATGACATAAAATAGTCTGATCAAACATACAGGTAATAAAAAAACTAATTCATTACTCATCCGTAAACATGATTAAAGAATTCCATACATCTCTGGATGGTGAAAATAACATCTCCCATCATTCCATAGCTCAAGCTTCGCCTTTGTTAGAACTCTGGCGGCAAAAACTTACATATTGTGCCTTTAAAATGAAAATTCTTTCTTTTGTGGAAAACAAAAAGCCACTCTTCTTTAAAGGGGCTATATGCGTTTTTCTGAAATTTAAACTCGCGACTGACACCTGTGGCCAAAAAACAGAACTGCTCTTATTTTCTGCTCACTCTCGCAGCGGTGGTGACGTCACATCCGCAGACAGTGCGGGAAAAAAACGACCCGCCAGAAAATAGGAAAAATAGGATACAGGCTTATAGGTGCACCCATTATGAGCGGACAAGGTGTCAGTATGCTCATCAGGAGATGTTTGAGTCATAAATGGTAAAATAAAAAGGCTATTGTTACGTTTATTTTGGGGAAAAAGTTGCATATAGCCCCTTTAAGTCAAGGTATATGTCTATAAATTCTGACATATTCCTATATAGTTTATCTAGTTCATATAATATTTACTGAAATTACACAGGGCAGCAGACAACAGGTTATCAAAGGTCACGCGTAGCTCTATTAACACGTCAAAAACTGTATTAGTGTATTAGGCAAGCTTTTGAAGGGTGACTGCATATAAGATTAGTTCCTCAGGGTTACGGTTTGAGTTGCTTGACGGCTTTGTGCATAGAAAGCAGTTTGCTCTTTGCCTGTGTGAAAAAAATTGGGAAAGAAGTGAGCTGTATTAGACATAATCAATTATAAGCTGCATAATATTCTTAAGAGAATCTTTGTGCCACAAAACAGTTAGCAGTCATAAAATCTGAGCATAAAACAATTAATCTTGAGAAAGTCTTGTGCAGGCTATAAAGGCCTACTCACGCTAAGCACGTTAAACAATAAAGTTTTTAAAAATAGTTATACATTTACAATTTAAAATTTCACAACTATAACGATAACAGCACAGAGATGCAATTTCGTGGGAATCACTTTAGATTTTTACAGCTGATGAACGATCAAAACATTAACAGCCAACCCGAAAGCTACAGCTCGAGCATTTAAAGGAACAATCCACTATTTTTGAAAATATATAAAATATCATTTTCCAACTCCCCTAGAGTTAAAAAGTTGAGTTTTACCGTTTTCGAATCCATTCAGTCGAACTCTGGGTCTGGCAGTAGCACTTTTAGCATAGCTTAGCATAGATAATTCAATCTGATTAGACCGTTAGCATCTCACTCAAATAAATTACCAAAGAGTTTAGATAACCATGGGGACCATAATAATAATAATACATAATGATAATACACATTATTATTATTATCAGAAATTAAGAAATGCAAGCAGATCCGGTCAGAGTAGCCTACTGAGTAGACTACTGCAAACTCTCAGCATAATGTATCCATTGCATGTAATTTCCACTTGCCACCTAGAGGTGTCGCCAAAGGAATGTTAGTATGTTCGACATGAGAATGCCTGACTACTACAACTCAATCTCTCCTCAGAAAGAGTAGTAGCCTAGCTAAAACAGGTTGTGTCCTAAAGGACAGCTGATTCAGTCAACCAACAAGGTAAAAAACAAACAACTAACATAATAAATAATCTGACGTGTGTCGGTGAGGATAAACACATCCCACATGTAGCGTGAGACGGGAATAGGTTTACTAGTAACAACAAATCTGTCCCTCAAATTGGATTGAATAGTTGATTGAGATGTTTTTCCAGGATCAAAGATGTTGATCCAGGAACATTCTTGGTGAAATCATGTATTGTTAACCATTGTAGACAGTACATGAAAGATACATCTAAAACTGATTAAAAAAACAAAACAAAAAAACAATGAAGGCATCTGACAGGATATTACATTAAATGGGTCATGACTCATGACATGGATTTTTATTATTTTAAATGTTCCCTGAGGTTCACTTATAATGTTAATAAAGTTTTTTTTGGCACAAAAAAAACAAACATATATATATATATATATATATATATATATATATATATATATATATATATATATAGAGAGAGAGAGAGAGAGAGAGAGAGAGAGAGAGAGAGAGAGAGAGAGAGAGAGAGAGAGAGAGAGAGAGAGAGAGAGAGAGAGAGAGAGAGCGAGAGAGAGAGAGAGAGAGAGAGAGAGAGACGTTTTATTTTCACCCTCTGTCTGAAATTATCCATTTTTAAGGGGTGGCTCCTTTAAGGCTTGTCAGTAAACGGCCACTGTTATGATTGGCTAAAGTAAACTGAACAGGCATATATTTTATCCACTGTAGATAGCGTCAGTGATTATAATGGGTTCTATTTGCTTTTGACACAACGCTTGTGTCCGGTGTTGGCAAGTGTCAGAAATATTGTATTCCTGCAATACAAGAGGCTGCAGTTTCAGGACCACATTTCTAGGACCCTATAGTTTTCTGTGACTAGCCAATTCCACTCCAACATAAGAGACCTTATTAAAACTTCAAACAAACACATTTAAAGACTAGACCCACGGAAATGGTTAATTTTTAATTATCTGTCGACCTTTTTAACATACAGTAATGTGAAAATGTTAGGACACCCTATTGAATTCCATGGTTTTCTGTATCAGGACATAATAAAAAATCATCTAGAGCTTGGCAAGTCTTAAAAATTTGGAAAATAAAACCTCAGATGAACTCCAACACATGTCATTATTTATTTAGCAAAAATAAAGATGTAATAACCATGGGTGATAATGTTAGGACAACCTACATTGTAAAAAAAAATTGGGGGGAAAAATTGTGACAATTGATCATGACAAATTGGCCTAAATGACTTCCAAATAATTATCCCCACGCAAAAAGATGCATTGTACTAATCATAGCTTAAGGTCTTAACTCAAAATTAAAATTGTATATTCACCGAACATATTTAAAGGGTTAGTTCACCCAAAAATGAAAATTCTGTCATTAATTACTCACCCTCATGTCGTTCGACACCCGTAAGACCTAAGTTCATATTCGGAACACAAATGAAGATATTTTAGTTGAAAGCTGATGGCTGAGAAAGGCCTCCATTGGCATTTAGTACATTTATACTCCCAAGACCCATAAAAGGCTTAAAACGTTGTTACAAAGTCCATCTCACCACAGTGGCTCTACAATAATTTTAAGATGCGACTACAATAGTTTTTGTGCGCAAAAAAAAATCAAAATAACACCTTTATCCAACTTGTTATTGTCTTCCGTGTGTGCCTCCACGACGCATGCGCGAGAATATGACGTAGCGCCAATTGATACAATTCAATCCACAGAAATTCAATTTGGCCAATTAAAAAATTTAGATGTGATCGCTCACTAGAAAATGTTTAATTGGAGAGGCCTTACATTTTTTACAGTGCATCATTCCATGGCTGTAGATAATCTTTTAGCAGTAATTATTTTCTGCATGATTTATCAGTCTCTTACATCATTCCGGATTAATTCTGGTCCACACTTTACAACATTGCTTCAGTTTGTTGAGGTTTGTGGACATTTGTTTTTGCACAGCTCTTGTCACAGCACTTGTCAGGATGAGGTCTGCACTTCGACTGGGCCATTGCAACACCTTCATTCTTTTCTTTTTCAGCCATTCTGTTGTAGATTTGCTGGTGATCTTCAGATCATTGTCTGATTGCATGACCCAATTTTAGCCAAGCTTTAGCTGTCGGACAGATGGTCTCACATTTGACTCTAGAATACTTTGGTATGCAGAGTTGTGAGGTGCCCAGGTCGTGTGTCTAAAAAACAAGCCCAGAATCATCACCCCTCCACCAGCATGCTTGAATTTTTGTATTAGGTGTTCGTGCTGATATGCTCTTTGGTTTTCATTGTGCTGCTGGATGTTGTAAACTCGTATTTGTTTTCAAATTATTTTAATTTATTAATAAACACTAGTTTGTAGCGCACTAGACCCATTTCACAGACTGTGATGACGCATTTCAATCATCAATATCATCAATATCGTAAATCCTGCAAAGTTTTTTGTATTATTTTTTTTTTTTAAATGTATGTACATTTATAGCACTAATACTTTGTATTATATTGCTTTTGCATCAAATGACAAAAATGTGATGCAAAAGTGTTTCTAATACAGCGTCTATGGGAGAGACAGTAAAATTAACATCTTTCTCTCTTTTCACTGCCGTTATCAATCTCACTCTATTTTTTCCCTCTTTTTGAAAGTTGTGAAATCACTACTGTGTTGAGTTTTTCTCTTGCTATTTGAGCAAATGGTGACACAAGAAATATATTTAATGTTTTCTCTCATTCACCGCTATAAAATTTAACCCAGGCTGACTTCCGCTTTTGAGAAACCCGGAAATGTGTCTATTGTTTTACTTTACCTTTAAATTTAAATTATTTGTTTAGACATCATTTAAGAACTGTAGCTGAGCTATGATATTTGGGAGTCCCGCGATTTATGTTTGGGGCACCATTGGTGAAAACATTTGAGATTTTATGATTTTTAGACCAGGCATATTTAAGCAACTGCCCCCTCTAAATAAGGCTACATACTGTTGCTTCTCCCTAGCCTGGATACCAGCCGAACTTAGCCCCGCCCACAACATTTGAGGTCTGGAAGTTCGGTCTGGACTTGATCCGTTGTGGAGCAACTATGCTCGAACCAGAGCTGTTTGGACCTGTCAAAATGTCAGGGGGGGCTTTATACGATGATGAAAGAGCAAAGGGTTGAATTCGTCCAAAACGGAGAACTTGTTCGTATATGCATTCACTTTTACAATTTCTCTCAAAAACGATGATTCTTTTTAACCACACCGGCAAAAATCGTTTACACTCATCTTCTTCTTCTACTTCTTCCAGCGTGCGTGCAGTTGAGTTCTGTTGACAACTCTGCGCCGCTCCGTTGCTCTGATTGGTTGTAGGTCTATCCAATTGAGTGCAGAGGCATTTTCTTTCCTAGTTCGGTTGAAACACGCCTCATAATCACTGCCCAATGGAGCAGTATCAGACTCATATTCTGACTAGAATGAGTATGACAACGTCAGGCTAGCTTCTCCCGCAATTTATGGAAAAAATGTTGCTTTGGTGTGTTAGGACTAAATGGAATCGAGTGGAACTAGATATCTCTTGAAATCTCTTGAATCTTGAGATATATGAATGTCATGTAATAAATACAAAGTAGGCTATGCAAGCATCTTTTCATGTAATTGTTTGTTCATCTAGCATGTTTTATTATGTACAAAATTTAGGCCTGTAGAAAATAGCTTGTAAATGGACTGCATGCTTCTCACCATGAGGGAGAAACCAATTAGTTTAAAACCATAATTCCTTTAGCCAGGGCTGCCAGGTTAGTGTTAAGTACCACAGTTGGGTGAGCACCTTGCAAATTGGCTTAAGCAGATCTTTGTCTTATCTTTATCTTGTTGAGTCATGCCCACGGAGAAGTCAATGCCTTTCCTACTACCTGAGCCTGATCTCGTAATCCATTTAGTGTTAGTTTTGTCAGGGCTAGAGGTAGGTTAACTGGCTAGAGACTTACATGACATGACTGCAGGGTGCAATGAGGACAAGACCTGGAGAGACAGAAACAGTGAATAGAAAAAAAGTGCTAAATCAACATTATCAAAAAATATAATTCATAGAAATAAGTGAAAATTCTGACAGCCCTGTTAAATCGAGACTAGGTATGGGAGAGTAGTGTAGACAAATTCCAGTTTTTTTTTGGTTGTTGCTTGTGGACACAGTTGAGGATTTATTATCACCAAAAGGTTTTTTTGCTGCAGAAAAGATCAGCATTCAGTCTGATAAATTGCATTAGAATGCTACAATAAAGCAGAAAGATTTGAAAAATAAATGACTTACATACAAATTACACTTGAGTCGAATGTTATACAATACATGATTTTGAAGCATTTGATACAGTGTTTGTTGATTAGCACTTTAATAGGTACAATGGCCATAAACCGCACCGAAAGTTGCAAAACAGTACCCAGAATAAACATGATGTACTGTGAATATTAATTTTGTCTTACTTTTGACAACCGTTAACTGATAGATATTGTAATTATTTGTTCAGTGCTGAACAAACAATGCTGCAACTGTAAATGTAACCTGACTGGTATAATTGCCACCCCATTAAGCTATTTTAAACAACACGTGCTGTCATTCTTTCTCGAATGTTACAGCCTTCCTTGCCTCTGAATCAGGATTATTGACTTACTGTAGCAATTACTGATATCATTTTTTGGTTAAGTATTGGAGAACAGACACCAATGAAAATGACTGAAGATTATTTAAAATTCCCTATCAAATAAAAATAAAAAATGATATAGAATTCTACAGTATAGGCCTACATATTATATGGATATTGTAGTTCTAGACTAAATGTGAGTATGCATTTACTAATCTCATTTGCACAAAAAAAGAGTTTTCAGATCAGTCTTCAAAATGAATAAAAACAGTGAAATGCAAACTCAGAATATCACACACACCTGCAATAATTAATTAAATATGTTAAATTACACAAATATACTTTATGTATTTAATCTCACTTTATTAATGGGGGGGGGGGGGGGGGGTCTAATGCTATTTCATGCCTTCTGACTTATTTACACTGTTAAAGAGTTGGATTCTCATGATAAACATGGCCAAATATGGAGTATTTCTGTGGCAAATACACTCCTTCCGGATTCAAACAAGTTTCGGAAAGTTTTTTTTCGAGGGTTGTCCTTTATGAAGTCATAAATGGTGGAATTCCTTGTGCACTTCTCCCGGATATGGGTATGCGCACATCAACCAGAGCGAGAGACTTTTAACCAATGTCTTTGTTGCTGACCTTCGATGATCCAGTTCAACCATACGAATACTTGAGTTAAACATCACCTTTGTGTTTCATTTTAGTTTTTATTGCTGAACCCTCTACTGTGGAGGCATGAATCAGCATTTTCTTCAGCCTGAGGCTTATTCATTTAACTTTTGCTGTGAAAGGGCCTTTACTTTTGTTATTAAAAAAACATGCAAGCCCAGCTCATGTAACACATTACTTTCCATAAAAAGTAACCAAGTAATGCAATTAGTTCCTTTTTAAGGAGTAATGCAATATCCTAACGTATTATTTTTAACACTGATTTTCATACCTCCATGCACCCTGTTCGCGCAGACATCACACGTCATCAGCAGTGTTGGGGAACATTACTTTGAAAAGTAATGCATTACAATATTGCGTTATTCCCTTAAAAAGTAACTAGTTGCACTACTTAGTTATTTTTTAAGAAAATTTTCGTTACTTTTTCTCACCTGGGCTGGGCTTGTTTGTTTGTTTGTTTGTTTGTTTGTTTGTTTGTTTGTTTGGGTAATTGTAAAGACCCTTTCACACCAAATTTTAAATAAAAAGCCTCAGGTTGAAGGAAATGCAAATTCACGCATGCATAGTGGAGGGCGCAGCTCAAACAAACCTTTCAGCTGTGCTGCCATTATAATGGAAGAATAGAACACATGAGGAAAAAAAATCAACCCTTACTTCACCAATAAAAACAAAAATTCTAAAGTCACTTTCGAGGAATACTGAATCTTTTTTGTGCAAGTGAGATTAGTAAATGCATGCTCAGTCACATGTATTGTAAATCTACAATAATCCTCATGTTTACACACAAAGCCTCTGCACGATTTTCCTAAACATTGGGACAAGAGAGCAGTCAGTCAATAAATGGGAAAACAAAGTATCTTGCATTACTTGTTTGAAAAAGTAACTTTGTAAATGTTAAAAGTAATGTGTTACTTTACTAGTTACTTGAAAAAGTAATCTGATTACGTAACTCAAGCTACTTGTAATGCGTTGCATGCGTGTTCCATGCAGCAGAGTTGTAGCAGTCAGTCAGAGTGCCGCAAACAAACAGCAGCCACCTTTTATAGTTCCTCCTGAACCAAAAGCTTATTCTGCGTTCATGCCATGTCAGAACAGTAATTGTGTTCTACCCGGAGCTGTTCACTTTTTCCAGACTTGCATTTATGTGTTTCTGTGTCAACACTATCAACGCAGAAAAGAATCTGCAGCAGTCAGGTGGTACAAGGAAGAGCTCTGTAAGTTGCTTATGTACATTATTATTGTAACGTTATGTGCTTTGAGACATAAGGTCATTTAAAGGCGTCTCTCATGACGCTTTGCAGACTCAGCTCTGTGTTCATGTGTTTTGGAGGAGTAAATTGGCTTTGGAAAGTAAATTGGCTTTGGAGAGCGCTCTGAAGGAAGGGAGGGTATGATCTTATTCTTTAAAAGCTAGCTTGCTATTGCTAGCCTTTCTGAAATTACCTACCCTACCTTTACAATTAAAAAATCTTATATCTTGATTAACCCACTTGAGGGTTTACTGTATATTTTCCCTAGTGTGAATGCTTAGGTTGGAACAGCAAACTGTGCAATTGAAACATTCAAACTGCCTTATCATGATCATTTATTTTCCAATAATTCATGTGGAGTATCAAAACTACACTCTATATGACAACATTCTAATGAGTATACTAAACTGAACAAATAATCTCTCTTTTATTTATAGGGACTGTTAATAGTTTTCAAAAATAAATTATTCATATACTACTTTCTGTGGATTCCAAAAAGGTCATTTTTAACTATTTATTTATTTATTTATTTAATGGACCTAATGCCAAGCTGACCCTGTTTATCTTTGAGAAAACACATTCCTGGAATTATAGCTGTTAATGTCTGTGCCTGGCAAATAGATGTGTGTGTTTAGTATTAGCACAGTGGAGCCACATAAGGACATTTTGGCAGGATCAGAAATTGGACACCCTGCTGATCTCTCATTAAAATTGATCCCCCTGCTTCAATCCACAATCTACAACTGTTCTAACTATACAATACCCGAATTATTGACTGTTTTCTAATTGTTCTGTTCTGGGTCTGCCATACAAAACACAATTTGATTTATTGGGCGGATAAATTTGTACATTATTTGTGTATTCCATAGTTTTGTGTACATTTTTAAACTGATCAGTATTCTAGTACTACATGTATAGATTTAAAATATGGTGTGCGCTGGAATACAATATATATTTCACTTTTATATCTTACAGTATGTTAGAGCAAACACAATATTCATTAAATTCATTAAAAATGGAAACAGAAACAGTATTTAATGCCAGTATTTATTTCTATGTATTTCTTTTTCATTATTTACAAAATATATGTACATTTTAGGCAAAAGATATAAATGCTAGCCTCCCGACACATAAAAATAAAACCACAAGTTCATTGTTCACTGATCACCCAATAAATCTTGAGCTCTGAGTTCAGTTAATGGTGATAGTGAACGCAACCAGAAACTAATTCCACTGTCTTTTTTTCTTCCTTTTTTTCAGATGCCCAAATTGGTCAATGACTAAAAGAACATAATCTGTGAGAGTCCAAAAGTCTATGCTGGAGATACAGAGGACACCTCCGTCTTGCTGGTGGACACAGTTGAAGACTCATCATCGCCAAGAGGATTCTTTCCACAGAAAAGAGTGGTCAGCATGCAGTTTCGAAACTGTAAAAAAAAACAGCGTTTGTTTACTTTTAGGGGTTTTATACAGGAGAGGGAGCAGAGCAGGAATTGAATGTCTGGGATATGTAAGAGAAGTCTGATATATGGTTAACCTGTTTGTTTAGAAGCACATAGATGACAGGGTTATATAAGGCTGAGCTCTTCGAGAAAAAGGCAGGAATAGCCATGAACTGGGCACTGAAAGCAGCTCCCTTATTGAAGAAGATCCAGGCAGCAACACTGGCATAAGGGGTCCAAGCCATCAAGAAACCAATAACCATCAGGATGACCATTTTTGTCACTTCCCTCTCAGCCTTCTGGGTGGATGCTGAGTCCTGCTGTTGAGCTGCAGCCTAAGAGAGCAAAAACAAACAAGGCAGGTATCATTTTAACATAGTAAGTATTCCAATAATAGAGAATTTACAGAAATGTTTAAAGTGACATTTCATACCGCCTTGACTGTGCAAACAAGCCGCCCATAGGTGAAGAAGATTACGGTGACCGGAATTATAAAATGGCAGATGAACATGTAGAGGACATATGATTCATTGTTGTATTCAGGATTCAGGGTGTAGTAGTCTGGTCCACATGAACACTGCATTCCCTCAGGAATATATCTGTCAAAAAAAAAAGCACCTGATGTTAGGAAACTTCATGTATTGTTTTACTTAGTCATTTGCAAACAACTACATTTAGTACAAAATATGCAGTTAAAAATTTGCATGAAAATTCAGTGTGACTGTTACACTGGAAAAGCCTTATTTACATCCCTGTGTATTGATAAACAAAAAAAACAAAAAAAGGAAATATCTCCATGTTCAACTGAAAGTTCTGTTAAAATCACTGCACTGGAGCATAGTGCATAGTATCATATTAGACCAACCTGGACCAGCCAAGCAGAGGGGGGGCCGCACATGCCATAGCCATTACCCATGTAAATGAAATTCCTGCAAAAGCGTGGGTGGACGAGAATTTGAAGCTACCCATTGGCTTGCAAACCACAATGTATCTCTCGATGGCCAGCACCACAAGTGACCAGAGGGCAACTTCACCTGTGTGGCAAGTAAAATATACAATTCATTAACACCCTACAAATATCTCGACTTTTAACACTCGCCAAAGTAATTCCTCAGAGCATTCAAAGAAAAACATCAACATTTCCTCTTACCTCCAAGTGTGGCCATGAAGCCCTCAATCGCACAGTTAGTTGGACCCAGAATAAAGTAGCCATGAATTGCTGTGTAGAAAGTGAAGGTGAATCCAAAACAAACCATGATGGTTCCAGCTACAGCCAGGTTGACCAAAATGAAGTTGAGAGGTTGCCTGAGCTTTTTGTGTTGCGCTGTAACCACCAATGTCAGGCCATTGATGGGTAGACCGAAGCAGATGAGGAAGAACATGTACACAGCAAGGATTTTAAACTGCCACGGTTCAGCTAGATAATACTGCGGATACTCAAAAGGACTCCTCACTAGCCCTGTCCTGTTGGACATGGGGATGTAGAAGTTTTGTCCCTCAGTGCCGTTCATCTTTGCCCACTAGTGATCCAGACCTGGGAGCGGATGCAATCTGCTGCTGTGGTACAGCCGAGTGACTGCTCTTCACCTGCTCTTTATTTGCAAAGATGCATCAGGTGTGGTTATATATGCCTCTAAGATTCCTTATAAGGGATAAATCCAGGAGCGTAAGATAGGGAGGGTGTTACAATGTGGGATTTGAATAATAAGAGCAGACATAATCACGTTTGGGCTAATCAACCGGTGAAGCTTTAGCTCTTAAAGGTTTTCTTTCACCTTTTTAGGACCTTAAATTAGGGCACGATATTGATATTGATTACCGGTAGGCTACAAACTGAGTAAACAAAGCTGTATTTATATCAAGAATAAAATGTAAATTAAATGTTCATTCGTGATAGTAACACAATAACATGTCCCCACATTTGTTTTAACATAAAAGATTTTCACGAGAAGTCTTCTCTTTACCCTCCATGTTTAAATGTAGTAGCCTAATTAATTGGCGATCTGCTTTTCACACAAAGCTAAAATATGACTTGGAATATTAGGCATGCCTAATGCATGAGTGCACGAGTCACTGTTGTGATATTGTGATGTTGTGATATTGTGACGTGCACGAGTCACTGTTGTGATATTGTGTTGTTATGTACAATTGTGGGATTTTGTCTTGATAGAAAGTACAGTGGAGGCTTGACAGGAAGAGAAGCGGTAGAGAGAGACATTAAGAGACTGTGGACCACGTGGCTTTAAACTCGGATCACACGAATCAATTGCGCTGCGTTCACCGTGAGGCTATCGGATCCGACACCCGTTGTTATAGCTTACACACTTTATGGATTAGTTGCATGGAAATGAACTATGTGAATATTTTGTATTTCACAGAGGAGAAACTATACAGTTTTGAACAACATAATGGGTGAGTAAAATAATGACATTTGAGTGCAGTCGAAATTATTATTAACAATTATTATTAAAAGTAGCCTATTTATAAAGTAGCCTAAGCGTAAAAGGCTGGAAAAGTGCTAAAGAGGTTTGGAAAATTGTTGAAATTATAGCCTATGCCAAATATGGTTTTTGATATATATATATAATTTTTATTTTTTATTTATAATCTAAAATTGGAGAGTTGTGAGATGGAGGCTATAGGTTATAGTCCCATCTAGTTTATTAAAAGAAATACAAAAAGTCTGTGTTGGCACACTGTGCAAAATGACGTTCCTGCAATATTAATGGATTCAAATGAATTTTTAATCGAATAGGCTAATAAATGCAATAGGCTATATTCTTTTGATGCTATGCCGTATAGGCCTACGCATTTCATTATTAATCTACTTATTCTTTATTCTGAGTATTTTCCATCGTTTTAGAATAAAAAACAAAGCTATGAAATAATTCTGAAGTATGAAAATTGTTGGCTAACCAAAAATATTAACCAAATCAAAACACTAGCTACTGGAGCTTCTTTGTCAGCTCTGCGCGCACTCTGAACATTGCCTCAACCAACTTCATCATGTGCATCCTTTGGTGATTTTTATGATCATTAGGCTATATAGGCAGAATTTGTATTTTTTTTTTCCTGAGACTGAGAGAGTGTGAGGCTGAGATAGCCGATGCCACGTGTGGTCTGGGTTAGGTTAGGAAGAAAAATCATAAAAATAAATGTATAGAAAGTCTTTTAGGAGATATTTTGCTGTAGCCAAGTGCACAACGCAAGTTAATGATATTTGTCTGCGCATGTTATCCTACTATCTTGGATGTCTAAGTTGTTGCTTTCTGAATCGGATCAACTGAGGCATTGAAATGATCTAAAATGGCAATGCAAAGTAGACCTATCTATAAGAAAAGCAAAACATAATTTTATATTTATTTATTTTGATTCTGGGGTGAAATAGGAACTGGACAAACAAGTAGACTAGATATAGGATACAATATAGCGTTTTTTTTGTTTTGTTTTTTGCCACAAAGCGCTTTACAAGCAGTAGACAGATCAAAACAATATAGGCTACACAGCAAGCGCACAGTTCGGTGTGAGAATATGGAGCAGCATGCGTCTGACCCAAAAGTCCAAAACGAATTCAGTAGGCTAGAGAATGGCATAAACTTGTAATGCGTTGCAAAGTGGGGGCATTCTTGTTGACCCACATCTCCCATGCTACCCTGGCAACTCCAGGACCCCAAACGGGAACACACGACCACCACAAAACAAACAAACAAAAAAAAAAACTGTCAAAGATGCAGCCGCTCCGAGCGCAGCAAACACCGGCAGGTGAGCAAATGAAACAACGCGACAGGCAGTGGAGCGAAGCAGAACGCGAACACAAACGAAAGTCTGTTGAGATAGGCCTGAAAAAATGTCAATTTTGTGGGAAATTAAGAAAAACATTTAAAACAACTACATCAGCAATTTGACAAAATACAATAGCTCCAATATGAAGTCATACAGTTGAGCTGTAGAATTTGTCATCCATACTAACTGGCATTTAAGGCAGCCTATACCTGAGTTAAACCGCAAATTGTCTAATATTAATTTAACCTGCGAATAAAAGATCATGACCATTAATTTCCCAGTGGCATTCTTGTGGATTTGCTGCATGACTGCTCAAATTTGCACCTTTCTTCAGAACAATGAGATGTATAAACTAAACTGAAGAAATTATTATAGGGATAGGGAATAATAATAAATCAACTTTTACCCTTTGGAGTCCTTTGACTGACAATAACATTTACACTTGTTGCCAGGATGCTGTTGACCTGTTCTGACTTTAAGAAAACATTCCTGGAGCTGTATTTGTTCATGTCTGCTCTTGGGGATGGCCAATAGTGCTTTGCCTGAGCATACTGTAAAAAATAAATTCAGGCAATTTAACATTTTCTTGTGACTGATCACATCTACATTTTTTAGTTGGCCAAATTGAATTTCTGTGAATTATTCACAGAAATTCAATTTGGCCAACTGAAAAATTTAGATGTGATCGGTCAGAAAATTTTCAATTGGAGACCTGAATTTTTTTACAGTGCATCATGCAGGTCACATTAAAGGGACAGTTCACCCAAAAATGAAAATTCTGTCATTAATTACTCACCCTCATGTCGTTCCAAACCTGTAAGACATTCTTTCATCTTCGGAAGATGAACAGATTGAATTTAGGCTTTTATTTACATATAAACCTTCATCAACTCAAACCCGTCAACAATTTGATCTCACCATGAGCTCCCAGGACACTCATGATGTGGTCACAGCCAGCTAAAAGTGTAACCTCACAGTGCACTCGCTGTTTGCTCATACTGTGAGCTCACCATGTGAGACCACAGTGATACTCTCGTTCTGTTAGTTTAGTGTGAGTTATCTGTGATCTAAAATTTATCTAATATTGGTCAGTTATATCACAAACATCATGAAGAAGTTCATATTTTATTTCCACCAATGCTCAATTAGCTAATAAATGGTTGATGGGGCATTAGAGACTTTAAAAGTCTCCACAATATATTGCAAACAGCATAGAGGATTATTTCAAACGAAATGTAGGGTGGATTTGATTGTATTCTAGCACTACATTGATTGTCTATGTCTTGTTTTGAAATAGTGTGCACTAACTGTACTAATGCTAAATTACAGTGAACTAATTTCAGTTTCAGTATCATACATTGACCTATGTGCAAACAAACAACAAATTAAATCAATTCATAAATAAAGGGAAACGAAGACACTTTTTAATGCAAGTATTTATTTCTATCCTTTTTTTGTTATTATTTACAAAATATATACACATTTTAAGCCAAAGATATAAATGTTAGCTTCCCAGATCATAAAAAATATCCAATGATAAGCCATTAAACCCCATTAAGCCTTTTACTTATTTAGCGGATGTATGAGTCCACCATGTTTATAGTGAACAAAACCATATGAGATGCATCAACTAATTCCCCTCTTTTTTCAGATGGCCAAAATTGGTCAATGACTAAAAGAACATAATCTGTGAGAGGTCCAAAAGTCTATGCTGGAGATACAGAGGACACCTCCGTCTTGCTGGTGGACACAGTTGAAGACTCATCATCGCCAAGAGGATTCTTTCCACAGAAAAGAGTGGTCAGCATGCAGCTCCTGAACTGTAAAAGACAGTGTTTCATTTAGCCACTCTTTAATAACTGGGGGAGTAGAGAGGGAATGGGATGTGGATATGACTCTCCATTCCAGCAAGTTTGAGATATGATTTACCTGTTTGTTTAGCAGCACATAAATTATAGGGTTAAATATGGATGAGCTCTTCGAGAAAAAGGCAGGAACAGCCATGAACTGGGCACTGAAAGCAGCTCCCCTATTAAAGAAAATCCAAGCAGCAACACTGGCATAAGGGGTCCAAGCCACCAGGAAACCCAAAACCATCAGGATGACCATTTTTGTCACTTCCCTCTCAGCCTTCTGGGTGGATGCCGAGTCCTGCTGTTGAGCTGCAGCCTAAGAGAGCAAAACAAAACAAAAAACAAGGCAGATGTCATTTTAGTATTCCAATAGTTGGGAATTTTCCAGAATGTTTAAAGTGACATTTCATACCGCCTTGACTGTGCAAACAAGACTCCCATAGGTGAAGAAGATTACGGTGACCGGAAATATAAAATGGCAGACGAACATGTAGATGACATATGATTCATTGTTGTATTCAGGATTCAGGGTGTAGTAGTCTGGTCCACATGAACACTGCATTCCCTCAGGAATATATCTGTCAAAAAAAAAACACCTGGAATTTAGATTGACCTCTTCTCATTTAGAAAACTGTGCAGAAAACTATTCAGTTGAAATCTAACAAAATGACTCGGAGAGAAAGTTATCCATGCCATCCAAAAGTTCAGTGTGTTCAGTTGGGAAAAGTACATTTTACAGTCTTAAATTTAAAAGTAAGCTAAAATTCTTGTATATTGACCAAATAAAAAAGCCTCATATTCAGCTGAAATGTTTGTTGTACTCACTTCTTCACTACAATGAAGAACAAATGAATTGCATAATGTCTTATTAGACCAACCTGGACCAGCCAACCAGAGGGGGAGCTGCACATGACATGGCCATTATCCATGTAAATGCGATTCCTGTCAAAGCGTGGCTGTTTGAAAATTTAAAACTACCCATGGGCTTGCAAACCACAATGTATCTTTCAATGGCCAGCACCACAAGTGACCAAAGGGCAACTTGTCCTGTGTAGCAAATAAAATAATAAAATCAGTTGCACCCAAATTACAGTACAGCTAACTATACCTAGTGACCAAACCAATCCAAAAACATACATTATATTAATTTCTCTCACCTCCAAGTGTGGCCATGAAGCCCTCAATAGCGCAGGCAGTTGGACCCAGAACAAAGTAGCCATTAATTGCTGTGTAGAAAGTGAAGGTGAATCCAAAACAAACCATGATGGTTCCAGCTACAGCCAGGTTGACCAAGATGAAGTTGAGAGGTTGCCTGAGCTTTTTGTGTTGCGCTGTAACCATCAATGTAAGGCCATTGATGGGTAGACCCAAGCAGATGAGGAAGAACATGTACACAGCAAGGATTTTAAACTGCCACGGTTCAGCTAGATAATACTGCGGATACTCGAAAGGACTCCTCACTAGCCCTGTCCTGTTGGACATGGGGATGTAGAAGTTTTGTCCCTCAGTGCCGTTCATCTTTGCCCACTAGTGATCCAGACCTGGGAGCGGATGCAATCTGCTCTGTTGGACCTGCTCTTTATTTGCAAAGATGCATCAGGTGTGGTTATATATCCCTCTGTGGTTCCTTATAAGGGATAAATCCAGGAGCGTAAGGTGGGGAGGGTGTTACAATGTGGGATTTGAATGATAAGAGCAGACACAATCACTTTTGGGATAATCACCCATGCAGTAAAGCTTTGAATTTTGACACTCTTGAGATTCTTATATTAAAGAAATGATATTGTTTGTCAGTACAGATTGAGTATACACAACTGTAATTGATTTTTAAAAATGTGATGATTGCCTGCTATTTTCCATACACAATAAACGTGTTTCCTTATTAGAGACAAGAACACACTTAAAGGGGATTTCCTGTCAGATTAAGTCTTGTCCCATAATTTTATGCAAGTTTGTCGTGGAAGTTAGTATTCTGAAGTTCTAAAAGTTGTGCTAAACACTTTTCTAAACACAAGTTCACAACAATGAGGTTGATGGACAATTGATTAATTATATAATTATAATTAGAAGTCACTCCAATGAGATGTATTTCCATCAGTATGCAAAAATAGCCTGGTACAATTTTTCAGTAGCCTTTTTTTTTCTTCCTCAAAATGTTGGAATATGATTATCTGAGAATAGTTATAGTTATTTTAATTAAAGGAAAAGTTTAAGGGTGATTAAATACTATTATAAAAGTAATTGCTTGGTTTTACAAACAATGGAAAAGGTTTTTGTATTCATTTATTTTCTTTAATATTTGTATTATTATTTTTATTATTGTAATTCCATTTTTTTCTTTCCAATCTGAATTCACATAAATTCAAGCTTCTCATAATTTATTCATAACTGCAGTCATCATATGCATTTCATTTAAATCACTTTATATAAAACAGAATATCAATCAATAAATTAATTGCACCTCATCCAAACATGTAATTAAATGTCATGTTTTATTATTCTACTTTTCAGTATTTATAACATTTAGAAAATATATACAGAAATGCTGGCTAAAAACCAAAATAATAATATGAATAGAATAGTGCATTGTCTCATTGACTTGAAAAGGCAGTTTTGTATATTCTTATGTTTCTCACTGAAGCCTTGGGTTTTAAGCAGTTCTGGTCATGACCTGTTGATGTGAGGATGTCAAGAAAAGAGGCTTATGCTTAGATTTAGTGGTGAGCTATACCTTGTTTTGAAGCATTGGCGGAGACTGGAGACACATAAACCATGTGTTGAGCATTATGCAAACTAATCTTCCCATGCTCTATTTATTGAAGAGAATCGACCTAAAAGTGATGTATACCAGGTCAAGTCTTAAAAGAGAGAGGAGAGGTACATGGCCCAACTGGATGATAATTACACAGATTTCCATGGAGACTTATGCTTGTTGAAGACTCAAAAACATTAAAAGAATCATCGAGAAAACATAGTTGGCAAATAATTCTACGCATGAGATCGGGAGAAAAAGGCAGGAATAGCCTTAGATTGGGCAGGGAAGGCAGCATCCCTAAAAAGCAAGTGTCTTAAATTGCCATGGATCTGCCAGGTAATTCTGCGTATATTCATAAGGACTCCTCGCTAGCCATGTCCTGTCCCAACAATCAATAGCCACAATTTCACCGTCTTGGTTAACTATAGACCCGATATAGTCCGGCTATGAGTAACCCACTTCTAGACAAAATAACCTTGAATTTGGTTACATGTCATTTTTGCCAAAATAACTTGTGAGATGTATGATATTCCATCATGTAAGCAAAGTCAACAGTGATTACAAGCTATTTGGTTTCATTTCTTTGACATGTTTATGTTCTAGATGACTAGTCTTCACTTGCAGCCTAAATTTTGCCTTGTTTTAGCCTAGACTTCAGGGCTGTGTTTGGATGGCTATTAGACGTCTTTTAAACACAATGTTGCTTGCTGGGGTTGGACATAGGAATGTAAAAGTTGTTTCCTTTAGTGCCGTTCATCCTGCTGTGAAGGAGCAGAAAGCAGAGGTGTTGTAAGAAGTTTGCCAAGAGGACACCAGCAAAACTCCAAAATACTTCCAGACTGCTGTTCTTATATCTTTAGCAGAGTTCCCAATTAAAATAGGTGTCACCGTTAAGAACATTTGGCGGATACCAGACTGGAACCAACTGGAACGCATCTACCTGGCTCTTTACCAGGTTAGATATGATATCCATCCCCTCTCATGGGGATTAGGTTTAAAATCTTTGACCCGTAATCTGTTTCGTAAGTAGGAGGCTGAAAGATAATCCAGTGGAATGGGCTGCATACAGCCCTCACATTTTCACATTCCCCTGTATGCACACTGGAAATCTGGAAGTGTTTAAACACCACAGTCAAGAGTAAACCGGAATAACAAATATCGACATTGAAAAAAATGGACTTTTATGGCTCGTTTCCATCGAGCAGTACGGCACGATACAGTACAGCACGCAATTATTTCCGTTTCAATTGTCAGAAGTTGTGAATGGTACCAAAATACTGAACTGTATCATACCACTTTTTTGGAACCTAAAGGGTTGAGCTAGACTCACTGCAGGACTTCGATTGGTTGACAGAGAATTGTCACTTGCGCCACAGAGGAATGACAACACAAGAGGCGCCATTTTTTAATATACAGTTAAAACACAATACCGTTGCAACACAATGTTTTTTTGTCTTGTGACAAACAGCCACATACCGAGAAGCAAGAACAAGATCTGCTGTATGTCCTCCATTGTTGTTTACTGTGTCACTTTCTTCTTTGCATGAGAATGACATTGGTCGCTACTTTCCAGCATACACTACGCCTATCAAGTAAGGGTACTGTGTGGTAAGCGTACTGTGTGTGGTGGGCGTTCTGGCGCAATATGGCCGTCGAATCATCCAGGTGGATACTGCACATTGGTGATGGTTGAGGAGATTCTCCCCCTTCCATGTAAAAGTGCTTTGAGGACCCATAAAAGTGCTATATAAATCTAACAAATTATTATTATTAATTATTACAAATTATTACTCACAAGGACTTCTCACAAGCCCAGTCCTATTGGATATGGGGATGTAGAAGTTATTCCCTTTTGTCCCATTAATTTTGCCCTTGTTTAAATTAAATCTACAGTAAAGTAAAAACCTGCCTGGGCCACAGCTGCTAATTCAAGAGATGGTCAACCCTAAGTGGACAGTAACTGGCATGCTTATAAACTCTTCCAAGGAGACCAAATCTTGAATTTGGCTCAGATCAAAGTTCATAACAAAGATTAGACCTTGGAGCTTGTCCCTCCCTTTAAGCATGATATCCATCTCTTGCTACAAGGATTAGCTTTTAGCTTTGCACAACTATTAAGCAGCATCTTAATCCACTGAGATAAGATGAAAGTCCAATCATGCTCTTATGCATTCGACTTCTACCTCCTCAAGTTTTCATACACTACGATTTGTAGTATGAAGGTAATCCGTTATAGGCACCTTGTGTGCCTTAAAGGGATGGTTCACCTAAAAAATGAAAATTAGCACATGATTTACTCACTCATTTACTTAAGTCATCCAAGATGTATATGACATTCTTCTTTCAGATGAATACAATCAGAGTTATGTTAAAAAATGTCCTGGCTCTTCCAGGCTTTATAATGGCAGTGAATGTCTGTTTCTGTTTTGAAGTCCATATAAGTGCATATCCATCATTAAACTGCTCCACACGGCTCCGGGGGTTAATTAAGACCTTCTGAACCTCTGAACTTCTGAAGCGATGCGTTTGTGTAAGAAAAATGTTAAAAACTGTAATCTCTAACTTTCACTCACTCTAACTTGTAATGTCTACGTTTCTCATAAATCCTGGCAATTTGCATTACCATATGATGTACTACATTACCCATAATCCCCTGATCAAGGTCTATAAATAGACCTCACTTCCTTCCTTTGTTCTTTGCATTGGTGAGGTGTGGGTGTTTGAATGGACAGACAACCATGTCCTTTGAGTCCTTTCCTTAGGATGCGTTAAGTTGGTTTTGACAATTGTATGGTTTGAATTTATTTATATAATTATTTGGATTGAATATATATTGTTAATGTTTATTTATGAATTGTTTGTATGAGTCTGTTTATCTTTTTGTATGGTTTGTAGTGACTAAAGACCATCCTGTACATCTTGTTCATCCTGTCCATCCTGTTCATCCCATCCTGATAATCCTGTCCTTCTAATAACATCTGTCATGTGAATTTCCTCCTGGTATCTCCATGTGCTTTGGGTTGTTCAAGAAATTCAAGACTTAAGCATCCTGAACTCAATAAATTAAAGACTGCAAGGAAAATAACTTTTTCCAGTGTTTTAATCAGACACACCACCAAGTTTCTACAATTCTGACGGATTCTGGGTATTGAACATCTGATATCCAAGAAAATCCCAAATGTCTTCATTGTAACATTGTCATTACCAAAATGGAACGTCCCCCTAAAGTCATATCAGGAACATTATTATATGACCAACAGAGGACCATGTGGGAACGTTCTGTTGACGTTCCAAATGTCCTCTTTATATGTGTGGTGGAAAATGTAATCATAGAAGAAGATTAATCATTATGCATGAGATGTTTATTGATTTACATATATCCATACAACAAAGAATCAGTATCTACGTTTGAGTTCATCTACAGTTCACTTTATGAGTTAACATTCTGCCACGCAAGACACTTTCCAAGCTCTAACAGACACAGCTTGTGACCTTAGAGCTCGCTGGACACCTAAATTGAGGGTCTTCTTGACCTGGAGAGGTCAGAGCAGAACTAATTCTGAGGGTCCAGGTGCAAAACTGAAAGATAGATGATTGCTATTCTTCTTTTACCATGTGTGGAAAATTACAGTGGAGGAGCTGTGGGAGACCAGGTGCCATTAATACAGGTAATGAGTGGAGGACAGAGGAGCCTCTTAAAGAAGTTGTTACAGGTCTGTGAGAGCCAGAAATCTTGCTTTTTTGTAGGTGACCAAATACTTATTTTCCACCCTAATTTGCTAATAAATTCTTTAAAAATCAGACAATGTGATTTTCTGGATTTTTTTTTCTCATTCTGTCTCTCATAGTTGAAGCGTACACATGATGGAAATTACAGGCCTCTCTCATCTTTTTAAGTGGGAGAACTTGCACAATTGGTGGCTGACTAAATACTTTTTTGCCCCACTGTACACTCTAAAAAAAAGTCCTTTTTAAGTCCTATATAGCACCAATTTTGGTGCTTCAGTGGTTCTTCAACGGTTCTTCACCGGTTCTTTGACTATGGTTCTATAGCACCTCTGAAGAACCTTTTTTTATATATTAATTAAGAGAGCAGAGACTAGCCAATACGCACACTCTGCTGGCATCCTGTATGACTGTGACTCCTTTCTTGCAAGAAAATAAATCTTTATAAAGACAATTGGGAAAAGGTTTTGTCTCTTATTCGGTAATGTGATTGTTGAAATTTTGCCAAAACACCATGTGATCATAGAATAACCAATATAAAGTCATATCGGGAATGTTACCCCTGACCTGAGTGTAAAGCACTTTGGGTGTACATTAGTACATATGAAAGCGCTACATAAATGCCTCATTCATTCATTCATTCATTCATTATTATATGACTAGAGGACCATGTGGGAACGTTCTGTTAACATCCCAAATGTCCTCTTTGTAATGTTGCTATGTGACTATAAAATGTCCCCTCCTACGTGGGAATGCAGCCCTGAAGTGTCAGCTGAGACCGTGTTAACTGGACTCCTTCCATTCCCTTTCCCTCTGTATAGATAAAAACGTTATTAAATAATTCCTGTACACATGGATCCACGGAAACGACTAAAAACGCTGTATTATGCATGCCAGACAAGTAATTTGGAGGTCACTTGGTAAAGAAAAACTACGCGCATGCGCACATACGTATTCAAACGTGCTTGCCTATAGACTAAACACGATATATTAATGGTTGTACCGGCATGGTTGTGCCTACTATTCACTGTTGTGCATACAATGTAACTTAAAAAAGTAAGTGTTCATGCTGTCTTAACATTTTAAGTTTAGTCAACTCAAATATCCAAGTTGTCTCTTAGTACAATTTCACATTTCAGGTTGACTGAACTTAAAATTTAGGGCAGCACGAGCATATACTTTTTGAAACAAATTTTTTTTTTTACAGTGTATTACAGTTTTTCTCCATTGGTTTGGCTCATTTCTTGTAACAGAAATTACATTCTCAAAATTGTAAGATCATTTGGCAAAACTGTCTTACAGTTCAGCACAACACTATAGCTCACTTGCAAAAGCTAATATATCTCCCAAAACTGTTCACTCATGCTTCAGAACTAAATTCCTTTCCCATATAAATAGTCAGTGCCCCCAAAATGGCAAAGATCCTTCTCATTGCTTTGGCTCATTTCTTGAAACAGACCGGACGTTCTCAACACTCTTGGTGCTTTTGCCAAAATAACGTGGATGGTTCGGCACAACACCATGGTTCACCTGCAAAAGCTCATACCTCTCCCAAAACAGTTCACTCATGTGTCAAAACTAAATTTCCTTCTCATTTAAACAGTCAGTGCCCCCAAAATGCTTCGTCCCTTTGGCATTGTGTAAGCACTGCAAGTCAAAATGTTTAGATGTTTTGTCACTATGGCAGAGGACCATTGAAATATCCCTCATGTCCACCTTTCAGTCTTAGCCCAGTCCTTCATTTTTGTCTAGCTAACAGAATACAATTGTGTATAAAACTGAAAAAAAAAAAAAGAAATAGGATTTTAGGGTAAGAGTAGCCTCCAAGGTTTGACATCACACATTGCTCTCATACTGCCAAGGAAATTGTAACCATTATCATTCACACACATAAAGAGTATCCATATTCCATACATCAGAGTATGTAAAAAACAAATCAGAGTACAAAAAAACAATGAAAATTACCGTCCTCATCCTCCTGGCCATCCACACGCTGCTGTTCTCAATCTTACTGTAAACAATTGTAATGTTGTAAAATTTCTACTTTTCTAATGATTTCTAATGATTTTTTTCAGAGATATTGTTAGAGTAAAGTATATGAATATATTGACCAAACAGTACACACAAGACCAGTACTGCATATTGATGAAAATATTTATTTCTCTCCACATTTGTAAAATCATTCGATTCATTCATGCATTTTCAAAGGTTTGTTTTTTTTATATCTGCTGAGGTTGGGCTGAATTCTCTGTCCAGCCTCTCTCAATGTCAACCCATGGGTCCTCAGTAGAATCGCATCTGATAAATTTGGTACCCGTCTTCTTTGGCCACATCCTACTCCCGGTCTACCTCTTCCTACCCCTCTCTTCCCATTCCCCTCTCTTCCCCTTCCCCTCTCTTCCCCTCTCTACCCCCTTCCCCTTTCTACCCCTCTCTACCCCCTTCCCCTTTCTACCCCTCTCTACCCCCTTCCCACCCCTCTCTTCCCCTCTTTTCCCCTCTCTTCCCCTCTCTACCCCTCTTCCTCCACGGGATCCCCCTCTCATCATCACTCTTCCTCTTCCTCGAGCAGGCAGTTGCCCTTGTTCATTTACTTGGCCAGGTGCCTCCATGTTCAGAAATTGTACTGGTCCTGCATGGTCAAGCTCTTTACACATATGTTTGGCAGTTTCACAGTCATGGACAGCACCTGTAAACATACTGTTTGATTGGTCATCTGAGATGTGTGAAAGTCCTCCTTCATTAGTCAAGTTCTAGTTTCACCTGACTGTCAATTGCTGTAAGAAATGTATCAAATGTTCCAAGGGATTCATATATGGTATTCATGGTATTATGTTTTTGACTAATTTTGACAATTGAACAGACTGTTGTGCATGTGATGACTTATACAATGAAATGATGCTGATACGTTTTGGAGCGAACGACCATTAGACTGAGAATCTAACAATCAGTTTAGTTCAACAAGATCTATTCACTTGGAAATTGTGCTAAATGTAGGCTACCTGTACTTAATCAATTGCAAAGATGTACTGAGACATTGAGACGTGTACTTAGACATTTGCAATTTGATGAAATGAATGAGAAATGCTATTCTGTTGTGAACAATTGCCAAGTGGTTTGGAGATTTGTCCATGTTGTTTTGAGAAAGTAATTTCTGTTTCAAGAAATGAGCCAAACCAATGGAGAAAAACTGTAATTAGACCATACATGGAATGGTGATTTTGAGTGCAACCTTTAGGCACCAGTAAGTGGTGGGATATTTTGCGAAATAAAATTATTGTGACAGAAGAGCTTTTATTGCATTTTATGCATGCCAAGTAAGGTGATTTAAGCGGGGTTTTTTTGTTTGTTTTTTTAATTTCAGTGTGAACAAGCAACTTTTGAAAAACTATTTAAAAACGGAGAGCATTTAGAAAAGAAAACACATATATTAGTACTGGCTGGAAACTCTCTTGCAAAGAGTCACTATATACACTTGAAGAATATACTGAAAGACTTGCTTAAATTATGCCTGAACATATTATTTTCTCTTTCACCTTGCTCATAACCCCTCTTCAGTGAGGAAGAAAATAATAGTCACAGTAGATGCACAGAAACATTGTGCTGAATACATTATTACACACAATATTCTTGCATGCATAAGACTGTACATAATTCAGTCTGCTGTCCCTCCATATATCTCTCCATCTTGGTACAATGTGCTTGTTTAGATCATTTTATGTAAAAAACAACAACAACAAAAACAAAGTATATATCCATTTCAAATTCACCAGAAAAAGAAATACTTGATGCACATCATTATTATTTTATTCTTCAGCCTGCTTTGCTTTACTTCATCTGCTGGTTAATGGGTTTGGTTTACTAATCAGGCACCCATTGGAACAGGGATGATAGCAGGTTTGATGTGTTCAGGGGATGTTTGAGTGTTTGTTTAGCCTGCAGGCTCTATGCAGAGGCTGACAAATGCTGGAAATTAAGTAATAGGTTTAGTGTCTTGTTTTGGATTCTGCTGAGGATACACAGAGATTAGCAAGTCCTTGTCAACTTGCGCTACTGGGCTAACCATGCAGTGTGATTACAAACTCCATAGCCTATGGTAGTACTGGCCGATAGGCTGGCAGACAGACTGGCTAGATAACAAAATACTGAATACGTAAATTTAGTAGTGTCTAAGGCTACGTCCACATTAAATTTGAAAACGCACCTTGACACGCCATTTTTGTCCAGCAAACTTTGAGCTTTTTGAAATCTATCTCCCAAGTGAATACATTTTAAAAACAATGTTTTGCCATTGTGTGGACTGTGGTCTATTCGATATTCAACACATGATTATTATCAGTTCTTTTATTTATAAAGCACATTTGAAATAGCCACAAGACTGACCAAAGTGCTGTACAAGCTCAAATAATAACAAAGGCAAAAATTAAAACATACCAAGAAGCGACATTAACAAGTTTTAAAAGCTAAGGAAAACAAATACACTCACCTAAAGGATTATTAGGAACACCATACTAATACTGTGTTTGACCCCCTTTCGCCTTCAGAACTGCCTTAATTCTACGTGGCATTGATTCAACAAGGTGCTAAAAGCATTTTTTAGAAATGTTGGCCCATATTGATAGGATAGCATCTTGCAGTTGATGGAGATTTGAGGGATGCACATCCAGGGCACGACGCTCCGTTCCACCACATCCCAAAGTTGCTCTATTGGGTTGAGATCTGGTGACTGTGGGGGCCATTTTAGTACAGTGAACTCATTGTCATGTTCAAGAAGCCAATTTGAAATGATTCGAGCTCTGTGACATGGTGCATTATCCTGCTGGAAGTAGCCATCAGAGGATGGGTACATGGTGGTCATAAAGGGATGGACATGGTCAGAAACAATGCTCAGGTAGGCCGTGGCATTTAAACGATGCCCAATTGGCACTAAGGGCCTAAAGTGTGCCAAGAAAACATCCCCCACACCATTACACCACCACCACCAGCCTACACAGTGGTAACAAGGCATGACTGATCCATGTTCTCATTCTGTTTACGTCAAATTCTGACTCTACCATCTGAATGTCTCAACAGAAATCGAGACTCATCAGACCAGGCAACATTTTTCCAGTCTTCAACTGTCCAATTTTGGTGAGCTTGTGCAAATTGTAGCCTCTTTTTCCTATTTTTAGTGGAGATGAGTGGTACCCGGTGGGGTCTTCTGCTGTTGTAGCCCATCCGCCTCAAGGTTGTGCGTGTTGTGGCTTCAAAAATGCTTTGCTGCATACCTCGGTTGTAACTAGTGGTTATTTCAGTCAAAGTTGCTCTTCTATCAGCTTGAATCAGTCGGCCCATTCTCCTCTGACCTCTGGCATCAACAAGGCATTTTCGCCCACAGGACTGCCGCATACTGGATGTTTTTCCCTTTTCACACCATTCTTTGTAAACCCTAGGAATGGTTGTGCGTGAAAATCCCAGTAACTGAGCAGATTGTGAAATACTCAGACCGGCCCGTCTGGCACCAACAACCATGCCACGCTCAAAATTGCTTAAATCACCTTTCTTTCCCATTCTGACATTCAGTTTGGAGTTCAGGAGATTGTCTTGACCAGGACCACACCCCTAAATGCAATGAAGCAACTGCCATGTGATTGGTTGATTAGATAATTCCATTAATGAGAAATTGAACAGGTGTTCCTAATAATCCTTTAGGTGAGTGTACGCTTCCAGAAGAGATTTAAAAACTGATATAGAAGGAGCTACTCTAATAATGTGTTTTAACCTTGTGCAAGGACCTGTAAGTAGGTTTAGGTTACCAGATCTTAAAGGGATAGTTCACCCAAAAATGAAAATTAGCCCATGATTTACTCACCCTCAAGTCATCCTAGGTGTATATGATGACATTCTTCTTTAAGACGAATAAAATCGGAGTTATATTATTAAAAAAGTCCTGGCTAATCCAAGCTGTATAATGGCAGTAATTGTTACTCTGTTTTTAAGTCCATAAAAATGCATCTGTCCGTCAAATAATGTGCTCCCCGCTGCTCTGGGGGGTTCAGCGAATCAATGCGTTTGTGTAAGAAAAATATCCATATTTAAAACTTTATAAAGTAAAGTTCCGGCTGATCGCCTTCTGTGGAAAAAGTGTTGAAAGTGCCTCTCGCCATTCAAAATGCTTACGCAACGTCTGACGAGCGTAACTGGTAGCGCAAGCATTTTGAACTGCAGAGGCACTTTCAACACTTTTTCCATAAATTGAAGACTTCAAAAACAGAGCAACAATTACTGCCATTATAAAGCTTGGATTAGCCAGGACTTTTTTACAGTTTTTCTCCATTGGTTTGGCTCATTTCTTGAAACAGAAATTACATTCTCAAAATTGTAAGATCATTTGGCAAAACAGTCTTACAGTTCAGCACAACACTATAGCTCACTTGCAAAAGCTAATATCTCTCCCAAAACTGTTCACTCATATTTCAGAACTAAATTCCTTTCCCATATAAATAGTCAGTGCCACGAAAATGGCAAAGATCCTTCTCATTGCTTTGGCTCATTTCTTGAAACAGACCGGACGTTCTCAACACTTTTGGTGCTTTTGCCAAAATAACGTGGATGGTTCGGCACAACACCATGGTTCACCTGCAAAAGCTCATACCTCTCCCAAAACAGTTCACTCATGTGTCAAAACTAAATTTCCTTCTCATTTAAACAGTCAGTGCCCCCAAAATGCTTCGTTCCTTTGGCATTGTGTAAGCACTGCAAGTCAAAATGTTTAGATGTTTTGTCACTATGGCAGAGGACCATTGAAATATTCCTCATGTCCACCTTTCAGTCTTAGCCCAGTCCTTCATTTTTGTCTAGCTAACAGAATACAATTGTGTATAAAACTGAAGAAAAAAAAAAAGAAATAGGATTTTAGGGTAAGAGTAGCCTCCAAGGTTTGACATCACACATTGCACTCATACTGCCAAGGAAATTGTAACCATTATCATTCACACACATAAAGTAACTTCCATACATCAGAGTAAAAAGAAAATGTATACAGCATAATATACTGTAATCTAACACTCAAACAAAAAAACAATGAAAATTACCGTCCTCACCCTACTGGCCATCCACACGCTGCTGTTCTCAATCTTTCTGTAAACACTTGTAATATTGTAAAATTTCTACTTTTCTAATGATATAATATGGGTTTGATTTTTTTCAGAGATATTGTTAGAGTAAAGTATATGAATTTATTGACCAAACAGTACACACAAGACCAGTACTGCATATTGATGAAAATATTTATTTCTCTCCACATTTGTAAAATCATTCGATTCATTCATGCATTTTCAACGTGTTTTTTTTATATATATCTGCTGAGGTTGGGCTGAAATCTCTGCCCAGCCTCTCTCAATGTCAACCCATGGGTACTCAGTAGAATTGCATCTGATAAATTTGGTCCCCGTCTTCTTTGGCCACATCCTACTCCAGGTCTACCTCTTCCTACCCCTCTCTTCCCCTTCCCCTTCCCCTCTCTTCCCCTCTCTACCCCTCTTCCTCCACGGGCTCCCCCTCTCATCCTCACTCTTCCTCTTCCTCGAGCAGGCAGTTGCCCTTGTTCATTTACTTGGCCAGGTGCCTCCATGTTCAGAAATTGAACTGGTTCTGCATGGTCAAGCTCTTTACATGTATGTTTGGCAGCATTCACAGTCATGGACAGCACCTGTAAACATACTGTTTGATTGGTCATCTGAGATGTGTGAAAGTCCTCCTTCATTAGTCAAGTTCTAGTTTCACCTGACTGTCAATTGCTGTGAGAAATTTATCAAATGTTCCAAGCGATTCATATATGGTATTCATGGTATTATGTTATTGACTAATTTTGACATTTCAACAGACTATTGTGCATGTGATGACTTATACAAGGAAATGACGCTGACACGTTTTGGAGCGAACGACCATTAGACTGAGAATCAAACAATCAGTTTAGATCAACAAGATCTATTCACTTGGAAATTGTGCTAAATGTAGGCTACCTGTACTTAATCATTTGCAAAGATGTACTGAGACATTGAGACATGTACTTAGACATTTGCAATTTGATGAAATGAATGAGAAATGCTATTCTGTTGTGAACAATTGCCAAGTGGTTTGGAGATTTGTCCATGTTGTTTTGAGAATGTAATTTCTGTTTCAAGAAATGAGCCAAACCAATGGAGAAAAACTGTAATATAGCTCCGTCTGAAAGAAGAATGGCATATACACCTAGGATGACTTGAGGGTGAGTAAATCATGGGCTAATTTTCATTTTTGGGTGAACTGTCCCTTTAAATCTCTGGACGGGATTTAGGGATGGAATCACACAGATAACTAGGAGCAAGATGATGTAGACATTTATACACAAATAGGAGAATTTTAAAAGCCAAAGTCATCTGACACAGTTATGTTATCCATTCAACCCAAAACAGTGAGCTGTAAGCCCATTTTGTACCTTCATTGTTGTGCAAGCTATTCAATTTCATAGTGTTGAAAACATTTTACAAATGTGTCTGGATTAATGTGGATGTAGCCTAAACAATTGCCACTGTATTTTCTTGACTTTTCACAACATCATGTTCAAATTTATTCACCTAGCCCGGTTTCATGTGTGCAGTCAACTACAAGCAAGCCATAGATTAACTCCCCACCCCCCACCCCAAAAAAATGCCAACATGTGATTAAGACTGGTCTGCCCATGCAGTCACCTAAAACTATGGCATTTAAAGGATAACATTATTTTAAACTTAGCATTTTCCCGAAGGTGATTGCATCACGGCAAGTGACGAGACAAGTATTTTTTCCATGGATGGACAGCAAAAAGTAAAAGTAGCGATGCTACTTACTTACCTATATTTTTCAGTAGAGTTACCGTACTACAGTACTGTAATACTGTAGCTTTTCCAGTAACGTTCTACTTTTTCCATCAAGTAGTGCCGTAGTACGTCAAAACGCTCGACAAACCACCTAAAACGTTGGAAAGTCTGATTCATTTTAGTGAATTAACTCTTTTGTTTAGAATGAACCGGTTAAAAATTAAACAATTCGTTGATTCAAGTCTTTGGCCGTGCCCTGTTCTACATTTTGTCTTTTTATAATCAAATATTTAATAAAAACCTGCTTTTCATCATTAGCCTATGTTTTTGGTTCAGTTGTACTGTATTTTAGTTTTATTTGTAGCCTATTTGCTTGTAGTAGCTTGGCCATGCTGCACCTAGTAGTTCCCTAACACTGCTTCAAGCCAAGTGGTAATAAGTTTAAGCTAGTTAAGACTTTGCTGGCAGAAGATAGAGTTGAGCCAAGTACACCAATGTGTACAGTTCTTCATTGGAGTAAATGATTTATCCAGACACATCATTATTTTTAAATTCCTGTGCATTCATCATCTTTAATCAAAACAACTTCCCCTCCCACATGCAGCAACACTTATCTTCTCTTCACTGAAATTTGCAGGTATCTGTTGTCTATACAGCAACATGTGGTAAACTCTTAATCGAGATACTCCAGACTTTAAATGACCTGGCAGGTGCTATAACATTGGCAGAGGTAGATAAGAAGTAGATCCTATGTATCTACTACTTGAACTCTAGTTGACCTCTTGTAGCTGGCATCACATAGGTTCCCATGAATGTTGAGACTACATTGAGACTTTTCATATTTCATAATATTCATATTGCCATTGAAGTATTACACATGTAACATGCATCCTTGTTTCTGCTAACCCCTGTTTAAATTAACCCTTAAAATATGTGTGACTAGGATTTTTCAATTTCACGTTTGCCTAATGATCTAATCCAATCTAATTTATAAATCTCCAATTACTGGCCAAGACTATATTTTCAATATCAAAGCTGAAAGCAATGAGGCCAGGTTAACAGTCTCAGCAAAGTGACATTGAGACACTATAAGCAGAAGACAAATAGCCTATATGCTCTGTTCTTCTGTTTACTTCTTTCTCAGAGTGCAAAAAAGGATCTTAGAAAATAAGTTTAAACGTTTAGTGCCCTATCATACACCCGGCGCAATACAATGCCAGGCGCAAGTGTTTTTTGTTAGTTTCAGCCCAATGCAGTTATCATTTTCAAGTCCAGCACCCACGTTGTTTAAACAGCAAATGCACTCACGCCCATCAGTTCGCCCATGGGCGTGCTGGTCTGAAAACGAGGTGTGTCAGTTGCATTGTTGGCGTGTTGCTATTTTGAGGCAACTGAAAATGACTGCACTATTGACCAACAAAAACCTGGTCGAAAGTCAATGGCGCAGTATTTTTTGTGTTATTTAAAGGGCACATTAGTAATATGCGCCTATATAAGGTGCATAATGCGCGTACACCCTGCTTATTACTGTCACGGTTCATGGATTCCCTGTCTCACTCTTGGGTGTGTGTTGTATGTGGTTTGGGGCAGAGCCTGGGATTGGCTCATCACGCACCTGTGGCTGGTCATCAGTGCCAGCTGCAACTCATCACCTTCACCCTACTTAGTCTCTCTGTTTCTCCATTGTCTTTAGCTGTGTCTCATTTCGCAAGGTTGCGTCCTCCAGAGGTCGCATTTGAAGGCTGCAGCGTCATCAAGGCTGTCTCATTTCAGAAAAGTAAGTAGGACACTCCGAATGCGACCTTCAAATGCGCCCTTCTTTTCAGGAATTCGGAGTGTGCATGAGGTGTATCCTTCGCTGCTGCAGATAACCCACAATTCTTTGCGTCGCCATTAACAACCGTCATGTTTTTTAAATATTATTTGAGAAAATTGCGCGGCCGGCAAATATACATGCAAGCGAAGATGTGGTGTTTAAACTTAAGTAGTTTCAAGCTTGTTTTTGTTTTTAAGTTGTATTACCTCAAATAGATAGGTGTTGTAAACAGGATTACAAGTGTTTAGTGATTTTTAAATGTTTAGAACAGTACTTTGCTGTCAAGGCAAGAAACATTTAATAGTCATTTTCAAGTTATAAATAATTTTCATTCTTATAACTGGTGTGAGAGCGCAACTCCACTGTGAACGTGTTGGCATAGCAACGTGATACTTCCTGCCTGTGTGTCCTACGGAGGACGTCTTGTTTAATTCTGATTAAGGACACTCCGTATACTGCATCCTTCACAGGATGTGTCCTCCAGAGGATGCAGCCTTCAAAATGAAATGAAATGAGACACAGCTTTTGTCAGAGCGTTGTTGGATGTTCCCTTGTGTGTCTCCCCGTCGGTTGCTGTTCCTGTGTCCTGGTGGTGCGTGGATCCCTTTCCGGACTTCCTCACCGTTCTCCCGAGTCTCGGCTGCCCACAGCCTGCCTGTGCTGCCAAGGGACATCTCACACGGCACAGTCTGATTCCGCTACTCACCGTTCTGAGACCGTCTTACCTGCGATATTTGAGTCAATAAAGACTGAGTTTACTTGCATTTGAATCCTGTCTCTGAGTATCCGTGACAATTACACACACAGGGATGCGCAGCAGCACACAAACATGCCAAATATTACAAATAAAAGGATTAGAATGTAAAAGATTATTATTGTATAAAGATAAAAATGCCTACATGTCATAATAGATAGTCATTGCATGTCTCATAATTAGGCTACCTATTTGCAGTAATGTCAAATGAAATTAGCTAGATCAATCGTGGCAATACACATATGTATTTAAACTGACTCGTCAGGTTGAGGGTGTCTATAATCCGCCAAGTAAATAGTGAATCCACCATGGTGCAAGCGCAACTTGTTTTAAAGGGAATGGGAGATGAGGCTCTGATTGGTTTATGGCACGTTACGCCCAAAACACACCCATGACTCATTAAAGGGTCACTTCAGTGATTTAGCATTAGGCTTTGTATCAGTAGAATACAGTAGAATTGTATCGGTAGTATATTCAAATTATGGTACTTTCCCCCCTCATATCCCCTTGAGACGAGAGAATTATGCATTTTATTTCTAGAAAAAATCCTCCGATGACGCAAATATCGTCATTTTGCGTCATCTGAGGATTTTTTGGCCAGAGGCAGACTACAGCCAGTAGATGGAGCTGTTCCAAATGTTATCAGGTTATCAACCCGCCCACAGGGGAGAGAGATCTCACGCACAGAGTGAAAGACACAGGCTGCGTCCCAATTCGCATACTATCCGTACTAAATAGTAATTCGAAAAAAGAATTAGTATGTCCCAAATCTTAGTATGTTGAAAAAAGTATTCCAAAGATTCCCGGATGGTTTACTATTTCCGGTCAGAATCCGAAGTGCAGATCGATGCGCACTCTAACGGCTGATATTACCCACAACCCATTGCGAGATGGACGAGGATTCGATTAGAACTACAAACGCGGATAAAAAGTGTTAAAAAACTACAAACATGACGGTTACGCGAGTCTGACGGTTAAGTGGAGAGGATTAGATAAAGTGGTTTGAGTGAGCAATTATCAGTATTTAACCTGACAAAAAGATATTTATTCAATATTATCCACATTATATTTCTCCTTCAGCAGCATTGAGAACTTTTGTAATGATATGTTTGGCCATTAACTTTGCAAACACATGAGAGGAGTCTCTGCATTAAAGACCCACGAAAGGCAGATCAACGAGCGACTACATTTTTCTCCGATACGGTAGGAAATTAAATTGAAAGTGGAGGATTTTAACTGTGACGATGATTGACAGGGCAGTTTAAACGGTGACGGGACGCACGTAACAGAGTCCGTTAAAGATGACGATGTATTACGTCCCAAAGCTTGCATACTCTTCTGCTACACACTCAAAAGTATGTACTTTTTCTTCACAAAAAGAGTACATACTTTTAGGACATAGTATAAGTAGGCGAATTGGGACGCAGCCACAGACCGCTGCACGGACAATCATAATAACGGAGCGCAGTGCAGAGTAAAGTGAGTGTTTCAACTTTTCAATGAATTCCTGTGATAGTTTAGCTTCCGTATGCGATCTGAAAACGTGCCAGAATGGCGCTTAATGTTACCTCAGCTCTGCTCAGCTCTTTGTGAGGAATGAAATCTGACACTGCTGTGTCTGTGCCGTGACTTTCGTTCGGCTCACTCAAACCTTATTGAAAAGACACAATTTTTAATTGTAGTGTTTATTCTCTAACTCAGTGTTTCCCAACCTTTTTTCAGTCAGGGCACCCTTTGAAAATGTTCTCCATTTTGTGGCACCCCCTCCCATACGTTATGCTAGGGGTGTACCGGTACAGATTGCTCACGGTTCGGTTTGTATCACGGTTTTAGGTTCACGGTTCAGCATTTGCTATGTTCAGGGAAAAAAAGACTACTGTCAAATAAAAATAAAGAAAATAATAAGAACAAATAATTTAAATACAAGCAGCAGCACAAATAAATACTATTGAGCAAAGCTCAAAGCTCTTATCTCATGCTCTCCATTGACTTTGCATTGCGTGAGGCTGCATTCTTGTAATTTCGGACTTATAACAAAAAACAGAACAATGTCTAAAAGCTGATATGTGACAAAATGTACAGCAAACAAGCTAAAAAACACAGACATAAGTTTTTATAAGCTGTCGACCCAAAAAAAACGAGAGTTTGAGATAAAGGCAGTAAAACGTGACGCTTCAGCAGGGCTCTACGCTAACATTTTTCTTGAGGAGCACTTGTGCTCCTAATTTAAAAAAATTAGGAGCACAGTCAAAAATTTAGGAGCACTTTCTGATCAATAGCACGTATTCCAATTATAACTTTCCCATTACAGGACGATCTTTGTCCCTTTAAATTAATGTCCAGGGGCATTTTTACCATTATAAGAGCAATGTTTTCTAATCTTATTAAATGTATGCATCATCTTTTGTCAATTTCTTCATTTAAAATAGAAGGTTATTTTAAATCATCGTTAAAAAGTTTTTTTTTAAATGTTAATTTAAACAATAAATTCAGTTAGAGCAATAAGACACAACCAGACTGTTACCAATCAAATTAAATCAGCATCAAAAGTAGAAGTGGCACAGAAGCTCTATCTGAAATGGTGTTTAGATACATTTACATGCAGCTCATGGGTAAATAATGTTGTATAAATGTTTTAAATATAAGTTTTTGAATTTAGAAATAGGCTATGTACAAGTTAAACTTAAACTTAGTTAAAATATTTATATTTTAAATAAAAAGTCCATGCAAAGTATAAATATGAAAATAAAACAGCCAGTAGGTGGCGTCAAGTCTATGTGGGAGTCATTGATTCAGTCGTTCAAACGCAGATTCATTCGATCAAACCGCTTGGAGATGCACAACTGGTGTTGTTTTGATTTTCACAAAATAAACATTATTGTGGCTAAAACGTTGTTACTTAATATCAACTTGTCTATTGGACTTTTGTACAAGATCAGTATCACATTTGCAATCATGCCAATACTCGAGTCGGAGCAATAGCAGTCCGTAACTTTTGGCGCTCTGGCGCTAATAAACAGAACTGCGTGCATCTTGCGGAAGAACACTGCAGCCGGATCTACTTCTCTCTGTGTGTGTCTATGGCGATTGGCGAGTCGGAGTCACACAGGGACTGTGCTCCTCCACAGCGCTCCGAACCAAACTGGAATAGTCAGAATAGAAACACTTATTATATGTGTACCGTAGTGATTCAGGGTAAGATCAAAACACGGTTTGGAAAATGGATTCATGATGTACTCACTCATGTGCATCTAGTCATTTTTAAACTCAATAAATGTTATGGACTGCAGCTGATAAAGATTAAATCAAGAACTCATACAGGAGCGTTTTTCAATTATTTTATATTAATTCATTTTTGGTGGCATTTTTGCCCCAAGCCCCTGTTAATTTCCGACCTTGTTTATGATAATCCAAATGTGGTATTTCTAGTTAAGTTCGGCTGCAAAGAAACATCAGCGCGAGCCGCAAGGCGACTGGTAAGTGCATGGCCGCGTCACGCCTGTTTTATCCATAGACCGTGGTTTCACCATTTAATCTGTGAAGTGTAGTCCGTCGCACACGTTTTTTGCACATGCTCGGCTGACAGAAGGCATGAAAAGCAGTTGATTGAAACACGAAACGTAACAGTTGCTCAGTCAGTCAGTGTTTTTAGTTTTTATTACGATTGTATTATACATTTATTCACGAGAAACGATCGGGTCACTCGCACCGGTGCGCCTAAATATTTTTTCGCAGTCGCACGCAGTAATTTTCAGGCGCAAATGCGCCCAAAATGGTCGCTATGTAGAGCCCTGTTCAGCAGGAAGAATGGGTACATTTTGGGATCCTGACACTCAGTATGCGTATGTGTGCAGTAAACATTTTGTCACTGTTAATCAAATATCCAAATGTCAGTTTTATATATTATATTTCCTGTCTCTGATTACGTTCCCCTCCAGTGGGTGTAGTTCTCAGTGTAATATAACGTGTCACGCTCTGTCTCAATCGCCTTTATCCACTTTTTTATCCTTAAACGCTCGTTTTTTGGGTCAACAGCTTATAAAAACTTCTGGGTTTTTGGTTGTGGGCTTTGTTTAGCTTGTTTGCTTTTAGACATTGTTCTGTTTTTTGTTATAAGTCCGAAATGACAAGGAGGCCGCTTCACGCAATGCAAAGTCAATGGAGAGCGTTCAATTGTTTTCCCCCCGGTGGGCGTGGTCTTCAGATTATGACGCGTGTCGCTCTGTCTCTATCCACATGAGACAAAAATAAATTTTTCTCAGTCTAGAAGGCACCAAATTCAAATATAATTTCATATTTCTACTCCATAAATGACCCAGTTTAAATACAAAGCTTAATGTTAAATCACTGAAGTTACCCTTTAAGAGACTAGGTACAACCCTTTTGGACCATGCGCCTGGCGCGCCGACCGTTTTTTTCAGTCGCTTAACTAGCAGTGGATTCGGACACACCATAAGTGCACCTGCGCCATGCGTTTAGATCGTTAAAATAGGGCCCTTAAAATTAAACGTTTTAGTGAGGTTTACGCTTAAAACGTTTTAAAAATGTACTTAATAGATTAAGTTTTCTTCAAATAAGTACTCAATTCTTGTAATTAGCGAGGGAAAATAGTTTTAATGTGGGTCAAAAGTACAGCAATTCAACCCCGAGGGCATAGGTTTGATTCAGGGAATGTGTGATTGGATAAAATGTGTACCTTGAAATGCAATGTTTTGAATAAAAGCTTCCCCAAAATACATAAATGTAAAAACTTAGTTTTGACTGAGATCATTTTATTGTGAAACGTATGTGTCTACAGGTTTTAGCAAAGTTATTCCTGTCGAAAAGCATGCCATGTGTTTGTACTTCCAGTTTAAGCCCAATTAACTATTACATTTATTCACTTTATTGATTCGCAGATGCTTACAATTCAACCTGTGCAATCTGTATTTGTGTTCTCTGGGACTCAAACCATTAGTTTAAATTTCACTAATCATGCAATCAGTTTTATGAGTTTATTCATGCTCTGGGAATGAAACCCACATTGGCATTGCTAACACCAAGCTCTATGTCTGCCGCTACAGTAACACAATATCAAATATCTTATTTTCAAGTTAATTTATGTTGTTTTAACAATATCCATTTTTTTCTTGGTACTTTTTGATTTGCTTGCCCCCAACCATCTTCTATCAAAAGGCAAGAAGAATGAAAACAGATTTAAAACATAAGGGCATAGCAGTGTACTGGTGCTAATTCCCTTCCCTTGAGACTTCTGGCCAAAGAACAGTCTGTGGCAAGAATAATAGCTTAGATCTAATTATCTACTTTAGGTGAACTTTATTGAGAGTGAAGAGTTTTAACACACTAACCTTCCTTTCTCAAATCTTTGCCAAAAATCAGCCTGAAGGTATGCCTTAATCATTCACAGATAAATAGAAAGGATGTATTGAGGTGCGGCTGAGGGTTTGTGATTCTGCATGGACCACTCCTGATTTGCTTTAAAATATGAGAGCTCTTTATACTTTGTGTTGACTGCAGCTAATATACTTAATTGATGATTTCTGGCTGAAGTACAATTCCCAAGCAGAGTTAATAGATCTAATTATCCAATTCCAGTTAACTTTCTCACCCAATCCCTTTCCTGACTCTTTTCAGCCAATCACCTGTTGTTTGAGAAATTACATGGTACGCAGTGTCTTCTGGGTAAAAAAGCAAGGGGTTTGATGCAATTCTCCAGTTGGTGCTCAATGTAAATCAAGAGTTATTGTTTTAGCCTACTAAGCCTCCTTATCCAAATCAATGCTTCTTTAATGCATATTTCTGCCATTTCTTTCCCTTTTAATTTTTATTTTCTGGTGTCATCGAAATCAATTGTTTCCCAATTATTGTGATATATCTAAACACTTTCGTTTATTAAACCATGAATTCACTTTGTGTGGCCAGTTAAAAAAAAAAAAAAAAAAGAACATTACATTGTCTGTTTGTCATAATACAGTCTCCGATGTCTAAAGGAAGATATTAATATTGACCCAAAAATATGATAATAAGTCTTATTTGATGCAGATGTGTGGAGGTTTAGTAATTTATGATCATTGATTTGCAAATTGTAGCCTATAGTCCATGTTGGCAACACTTTCATATTCCTTTGGCCCCTTTCCCTGATCTAACTCTTAGGATGTGTGTTTTAACTATAATCCAATTCAACCTGTTACAGCCCTTTAAAAGGCCTAATGTCATTACAAATTACATTTGCTACTCAAATGTTGTGTGGCTTTATTGTATTCCCAATACCTTGTCAAAAATGTACTCTTTTATCCTACATGTTTGATAATTGGTAGTGTGAATGTTGTTGAGTTGTAGTCCCATCCGTTCATCCATCCATTCATCTATCTGTTCATCCATCCATCCATCTATCAAACCTTGTCCTTATATCACGGGGATGCTGGAACCTATCCCAGCATCTCGGGCCGAAGGAGGGGGAAACACCCTAGTCAGATGGCCAGTCCATTACAGGAACCTGGAAAGTCTTTCCAATATAATTTCTTATAATATGACATGATTGCAAATTAAACACAATGAATGGCATTGTTCATCTTAAGACATTTGACGCTAATTGATCAAATGTTAATTGTTTTAGCCAATTAAGACGTCAACAATTTACTAAATTGTAAGTACCATCTGTTTTGGTTTGGATCACTGTTTCAAACAACTAAAACGAATAAATGTGCAGTACTCCACCTTTAAATAAGCGCTGACCACTCAAAGGGGCTTTTAACTCTGTTATCTTATTCGTTGAACCATTCGAGTCACATCAAATGACGCTTGCCTCTAAAAGGATCAATTAACCTTAACCCAGAGGTGACATTGTATGCGTCAACATGTTGAAAACGCCACTGTAAAAACGACATCTTTAGCATTTTGTTATAGTAGTTGTTAGAAATAGAAAATCCATTCTGATTTTGAAACAATTAATTATTCAAATTAACACTCATATGTTTTGATTAGATTATAGACAGACAGATAGAAGACAGACAGACAGACAGACAGACAGACAGACAGAAAGACAGATAGAAGACAGACAGTAGACAGACACACACAGATAGAAGAGAGACAGAAAGACAGATAGAAGACAGACAGACAGAAGACACACACACACACACACAGATAGAAGAGAGTCAGTCAGACAGACAGACAGACAGACAGAAGACAGACAGACACACACAGATAGTAGACAGACAGAAGACAGATAGACACACAGATAGAAGAGAGACAGACAGACAGATAGAAGACAGACAACCATAGAAGACAGACAGACAGACAGATAGAAGACAGACACACACAGATAGAAGAGAGACAGACAGAAAGAAGACAGACAGACACACATATAGAAGAGAGACAGACAGACAGAGAGACAGACAGAAGACAGACACAGATAGAAGACAGACAGACAGACAGAGAGACAGACAGACACAGATAGAAGACAGACAGACAGAAGACAGACACAGATAGAAGACAGACAGACAGACAGACAGACAGATAGCAGACATACACACACAGATAGAAGAGAGACAGACAGACAGATAGAAGACAGACAGACACACAGATAGAAGAGAGACAGACAGACAGACAGACAGAAGACAGACACACACAGATAGAAGACAGACAGAAGACAGACACACACAGATAGATGAGAGACAGACAGACAGATAGAAGACAGACAGATAGACAGACAGATATAAAAGAAGATAAGACAAACACAAATAGAAGACAGACAGACAGATAGAAGACAGACAGATAAAAGACAGACAGACAGCTAGAAGACAGACAGATAAAAACAGACAGACAGATAGAAGACAGACAGACAGAAGATGATAGATTGATAGATAGATAGATAGATAGATAGATAGATAGATAGATAGATAGATAGATAGATAGATAGATAGATAGATAGATAGATAGATAGATAGATAGATAGATAGATAGATAGATAGATAGATAGATAGATAGATAGATAGATAGATAGATAGATAGATAGATAGATAGATAGATAGAGATTCCGATGCTCTTGATGCTCTCAACACTTTTTTACAGCGTAAGCATCATACTCTTCTTCATCAGTTTACCGGCTGACGTCAACAAAAAAAACTACTATTTCAAACTTGTATAGTAAAAAAAAAAAAAAATGTGTCTTAAATTTACATGAAAGCCACAAGAGCGCCTCTGTTAAACTGACTGTGTGAGCGAGTCAGTGAGGTTAGCAGGACAATTTAAACAATAGAACGAGTAAATGGAGGAGTGATGTCATTGAGGAATTACTGAGGCTCTTCTGTAAGTGCCAGACCATCCATCACTTTACTTGGCAAAATTGACCTCCTAATTAGTAAAGTCTATTACTGAATTAAACACTTAGTAAAGATGGCTGTCATGCTGATTAATCGTCACCTTGGAATTATAAGGTTCTATCTGCCATTTTTGGTCAGAATTTAGTTATTCGCATATTCTTATTCTGTGACAACTTATTTACATTATGTGATGTTTTGAAGTTGTGTACATTTTGGGAAACATAAAGGTTCTATCTTAGTCGAATGGAATGCAAAAACTTGAACGTTCAATATCGCAAAACCAATCAGAATGCAGATAGAACCTTAAAATTCCAAAGTGCCGAAATGTTGGCCCAAGAATTTGAAAATAATTTAAAACTGAAAGCTAAAACGTTTGCTTTTGTATGATTGGTTTTGATGACCCATGCAAATGATCAGGTTTTGTACCTGCAAGTTTTAAAATCAGATAAACACACCCTTGTAGCTGTGCTTGTAGCTTCAAAAATGCATGGTTAACTGATATTGTGAAACAGAAACAAAAAAAGAAAAGCGAAACACACTTTTAATCTTGTATAATCGAAATATTACACATTTTTAACATTTCACATATTCAATGAATGTTCTTAAATGAGACGTGAGTTTTCACATCTCCCCATGTAAATGAGCAAACCAAAATGACAAATGACAAATTTCAACTTGATTGTGTTTTTAAATAATACTATACATATATACAGGCTACTCAGTATTTGGGCCATCATAAGCCAAATATAACAAAATGTAAGAACCTAAAGAAATGTACACATTTTTCTACAAATTGAGAATCCCACAATCTTTCCTGACTGCATATCAAAATCATACAGCGTATAAAAAACTTTTTAAAGGTCAGCTAAAGAAAATGAGTTTTAAGCTTTAGCAGGACACCGAGTGTGAACAAACAGGAAGGAGCCTGTCCCATCTGTCAGATTATCATCTCTGAAGTGTGTCAACACCTTCAAGGAGGATTTCCAGCCACAAGTAGCTTGTGATTATCCCATTACAGGCACAAAAAGGCCCTGACAAGCTGTTAACACCATGGCTGTTTGCATCCTCTCTTAATGCCTCAATCCTGCCTGATTGGATTCACACCTTCTACGCAATAGCAAAGCCATGTTGAAGGAGCAGAGCCAAACCAAAGCATGCACATGGCATCTGTTCCCCTTGACTGAAGTAATGTCCTCTAGAACGCACACACACACCATCCACAATCCTTTACTTGAAGAATGAATATTTTTTTATATATTATTATAAAATGACAAACAATATGAATTACTTAATGTAACCAAAAGCCTGTTTCTAAAATAAAAATGGCTCCCCTTTAACCCAGGAACGTCGACTTAAGATGTTGTTAATTTTATGGTACCTCTTCACTGGTTTTGCCAGCAAGTTTAGTGCACACTGAGAGCTTTTTCTTTTGAAATGTCCAAATAATGTTATATTCGGTATTCATTTAATATAACTTATCTTAGTAACTAAATGTAGGGAGCTGTATCGAACAATTAAAGGTGATTTGAGGACAAGCTCCAAACTTGCCAATATCTGAAAGCCACTGTAAAAATAAAGCTGTAAATAAAACAAAGATTATTTAGTCTTCCTACTTCAAAACGTCATGTTTAATTTGATGTGTAACTTGAAACTTACAGGCAATTTATGAGTGAAAACTCAGTCTCAGATGTCATTTACAGTAGATACAAATTGAATGATAGCTATATTTTTTTCCGAATTGCTTAGTTGAATATTGGGATCTACATTCAAAATAAAAAAAAGGCAAACACATTTTAGGTCATTGTTATAAAATTTCTCAGTTAAGGTTTGGATGCATCCAAAGCCAGTTTTTTTTTTTTTTTTTTAAACCTGGGCAGCCGCCTAAACTTAGTCGTGATAATGATGAAGTCTGGAGGGGCTCCATAATTTATTCACACTTTCCCCAAAAATACCCCTTATACCACACCAAATAAAGCAGCAAATATTGGGCTGAAAAGAAAGATTTTTGTATTATATCACATTTTCAAAACACTACCTTTCAAAAGATTTTTTTTTGTTTTTGAAAGAAATGTATGATGTTCACCAAGGCTGCATTTATTTGATCACAAATACAGTTATTACAATTTGAAAAATAACTGTTTTCTATTTCAATATATGTTAAAATGAACTTATTCCTGTGATGGCGAAGCTATATTTTCAGCATCATTACTCCAGTCTTCAGTGTCACATGATCCTTCAGAAATCATTCTAATATACTGATTAAATACAATCAAGTAAGATTTCTTATCATTATCAATGTTGAAAACAGTGATGCTGCTTAATAGTTTCAAAAGAACAACATTTATTTTAAATTGGTTTCTTTGTAACAATGTAAACGTCTTTACTGTCACTTTTGATTAATGTGAACTTGCTGAATAATAGCTCACTCCAATCTATTGAACGCTAGTGTGTATGATTCACAGTGTATTTGAGACATCTGGCACTTTGAAAGCTTTTTCACTTTGTTGTAAATGAGATTGGGAATGAGTTTAGCAGAACTGTAAGAAAAGGATAGTTAGGAAGGTGAGAAGAAAAGCAGGGAGTGGGAGGTTAGAGGCGTGAAGAGAATGTAAAAAGTCACACGTCACTTAATAGGGATTAGCCTCTAAAGAGTGTGTTTGGCATCTTAGCGCAAATGGCTTATCACAGATCCGACACTGGCTTGAAAAGAGACCGTGGAAGGAAGCCACCATCATGAACAGGAAGCTTTGCTGGTCACTAGACTCAAACCAGGTCAGTGTCTATATGGCAACCGTCTATATGCAATTGCCCTAATGGCCCAGTTGAATGTGCAGACCGTACATCATGTGCCTGTTTGATGACGTAGCTGTAAACTGACACACATACACATAATATAAAGCCAAAAATGAACATTCATCATTTATTCACTCTCGTGGTGTTACAAACCTGTTACACAGAAGAAAGAAAGTCATACAGGTTTGGAACGACATGAGTAAATGATGACATAATTTTCATTTTTGGGTGAACTATCCCTTTAACAGTATACTAAAGAAACTTTGTTAAAATGTCATTTGAAATACTGCTATATACACTGAGAAAACATCTGTGTACAAACCATCCGGTCACCCTTATATTAGGTGTCCTTAACTACTATGTACTTACAGAAACATACCTACATAAACTTTACTTATTGTGCTCATATTGTATTGCAAAATACTTTTGCTGCTATTGGATACCGGTAAGGTTAGAGACAGGTTTGGTGGTATGGGTAGGTTTAAGAGTGTGAGGGAAGACCCAACAGTGTAATTACATGCATGTATTTTTAAAATATATGTACAATGTAAAAACATACATGTACACAATAAGTGCATTGAATCAAATGATTAATTTAAATGTTAATAGAGTTAAAGACACTTCATATAAAGTGGGACCAACCTTCCTATGTCATTTACAGTGGTATCAAAAAAGTACTTGGATATTTAAATCACACATGCATCAATGTCACTACATTTGATAAAATAGCAAAGTAGGTGGCATTTATTTAAAAGACAGCAAGAGTTTGTTACATTATACTGTTCAAAAGAAAAAAATTGGTAGAAGCCACTTGGATTGATGTTTCAGAAAATGTCCAAATCTTTTTGGGGTCAGTCAGTGTGTCCATCTGTATTTTATCAGATGAGGGAAACTGGAAGAAGTTTGTGTGTAGATTCAGGAAAAGTCCTTTAATCTCAGATTGATTTGGGGTCATCTAATCACCCTGTTTAGTCACCTTCACTTAGAAGCTGGACGAGCTTTCCCTGATCTCATTATGGGGCTGTGGTCACATTACCCACTATAGCCCGTAGATCAGAACAAAAGGAATTTCAAGCCCCCTGTTGCCATTGTAATATATTGAATTGTTTCCTTGCTCTTTGAAATATAGCCTTCCTATCGCCCTACACTTGGGTCCCATAACAGTACAGTAAAGTTTTTGATTTCTGTATATACACTACTGTTCAAAAGTTTGGGGTTTTAATTTTGAACTCGTGCTAACCAAGTTATGCTAACTCTAATGCATTTTTTGTGAAAACCATGATACATTTTTCCAAGATTCTTTGATAAGAAAGAACAGCATTTATTTGAAAAAGGGAGTTTTATATACAACAATGTAAGTCTCTACTGTCACATTTAATCAATTTAATGCATGCTTGCTGAATAAAAGTAATAAATTAAAAAACATACAGACAAACAGAAAAAAACAAAATCTTACCAACGTCAAACGTCATTGAATTCCTTTAAAATAAAAAATAAAAAACTTAGACTTAGCAAGATAATTAGCGACAAATAATTGGTTTATGCCATAACACATTTTATCAGACACACCTTGTCTATCATTGATTGCAAATATACAAATGTACATAAACTGTGTTTTTGTCCCTTTTATTTTTAGGAATCAAATGTAACAATTATAAAGTCATTGAAAACTCAAACTGGTCAACCATTAACCTGAATATATTTGTGTCTATGGTGGTTACAGCCCTGGGTCTAGCTACATATTGTCCAGTAGATGGAGCTATCCAACATAGCGAGAGGATATAATGCACTTGCATGAAGACAGAAATACACTTCTAATGATGGAGCATTCATTTACCTATGGACACACTTTCTTAATTCTTTATATTTCTTAGTTTTAACATTAAGTGATCAAAATTTCTGTGTTAACTGCGTACTTATTATGGAGCAGGAAAATGATTTTGTCCATAAATGAAAAAAATCACTGCATGTGAAGGTTCATGGCTGTTCATTTGCAGTCTGATTTTAATAAGCCTTTTCTGTTTAAGCCTACATTTATAGTGTGTGTAACTCCACTTCCATTAAAGGTTTATTGAACAGTCGATGTATTTACTGTAATGTCATTACTTAGCCAGCAGATGGCGTATTTTTCTTGCATATTTTTCTTGGAAAGTGTAGGCTATCAGAATCTTTTGTCTAAATAACATAAGAAAATAATCACATAAAACAAAAAATGATACAATTGTTACAAATTTAATCTCGTAAAAAATGTGAACACACAGAAATAAAAATTGTACAATTGTATACTAATAACTAATAATTTTCACATTTTATACATTTTGTTTTAAATGTCAGACAAACACACTTCACTCTTAAAGGGGAAGCCGAAAAGTGTAACAGGCAGGGTTGCCAAGTCCCTACTTTAAAACTGTTAAAGGTTCTACATATTTCATAAGTTATATTTGACTGAAATGCTTGTATTGAAATATTTTATATTCTACCAATGATAATACTGTAGGCATACTAGACGTTAAGTTTTGTGAAGGAGGGACACTGTAGGGAGCTTTCGAGTTGTGTGTTTATGATCACTACGATGTAGTGGTTTTTCAATTTGCATAACAATGACTGTAAAACATGCAGTTTAGGTGTGGGAGAGGTATATTTTGAGTTTTGATATTTGAGATATGGTCATTGGGCTACTTTTGTTTGTCCATTGGGCTAGTTTTGTCACGCAGATCTGGCAACCCTTATAACAGGTGGCCTTCAAGACCCTTTTTGAGGTAGCATTAAAAACATTTATAAAAAGCAAACAAGCCTTGTCTTTGTCAAGTCAGAAAATGTACATATATAATAATTTATCCTTCATATGAACTCTTGTATTTAACTGTATGGTAAATTGAAAAAACTGTTGCTTTGATAAACATTTGGCTAATATACTTAACCATCATATGATGTTCATTACGATGCCAATTAAATGAAAATGGTCAAAAATGTTTTTCAGAAACCAAAAACAAGGCAGAACAATCAGACAATGTCTCTGAGAGGTAATGAGTTGGGTGTGTGAACTGTTCGTAAAGTCAATAGGTCTGTGAAGGTCTCAAAAGTAGCTGTGTTTAGCTCCTGTTTTGGACGTTTAGGATCTGGCAGGTCTTCAGCAGCAGTACACAAGACTCTTACTCTCTGATATGAAAAAAAAAAGTTCATTTTTAAATATCAATAAATCATTTTACTTTTATAAATATAATTATATAAACATACACACTATACTGCCAAAAGTTTTGGGACGCCTGCCTTTACATGCACATGAACTTTAATGACATCCCATTCTTAATCTGTAGGGTTTAATATGGATTTGGCCCACCCTTTGCAGCTATAACAGCTTCAATTCTTCTGGGAAGGCTTTCCACAAGGTTTAGGAGTGTGTTTATGGGAATTTTTGACGATCCTTCTAGAAGCGCATTTGTGAGGTCAGGCACTGATATTGGACGAGAAGGCCTGGCTCGCAGTATCCGCTCTAATTCATCCCAAAGGTGTTCTATCAGATTAAGGTCAGGACTCTGTACAGGCCAGTCAAGTTCCTCCACACCAAACTCGCTCATCCAAGTCTTTATGGACCTTGCTTTGTGCACTGGTGCACAGTCATGTTGGAATAGGAAGGGGCCATCCCCAAACTGTTCCCACAAAGTTGGGAGCATGAAATTGTCCAAAATGTCTTGGTGTGCTGGAGCATTAAGAGTTCCTTTCACTGGAACTAAGGGGCCAAGCTCAACCCCTAAAAAACAACCCTACACCATAATCAGGCTAGTACCGTTCTCCTGGCAACCGCCAAACCCAGACTCGTCCATCAGATTGTCAGACAGAGACGTGTGATTCGTCACTCCAGAGAACATTTCTCCACTGCTCTAGTGTCCAGTGGCGGCGTGCTTTACACCACTGCATCCGACGCTTTGCATTGCACTTGGTGATGTAAGGCTTGGATGCAGCTGCTCGGCTATGGAAACCCATTCCATGAAGCTCTCTACACACTGTTCTTGAGCTAATCTGCCACACGAAGTTTGGAGGTCTGTAGCTATTTACTCTGCAGAAAGTTGGCGACTTCTGCGCACTGTGCACCTCAGCATGTGCTGACCCCGCTCTGTGATTTTACGTGGCCTACCACTTCGTGGCTGATTTGCTGCTGTTCCCAAATTGCTTCCACTTTGTTATAATACCACTAACAGTTGACTGTGGAATATTTAGTAGTGAGGAAATTTTACAAACGGACTTATTGCACAGGTGGCAACCTATCAGCTTGAATTCACTGAGCTCCATTCTTTCACAAATTTTTTTAGTAGCGTCTGCATGTATAGGTGCTTGATTTTATACACCTGTGGCCAGGGAAGTTATTGGAACACCTGAATTCAATTATTTGGATGGGTGTCCCAATAATTTTGGCAATATAGTGTATATAATTAAAATAATCTATTGAATGACATCCTCAGTGAAATAATCAGTGAGTTTTTTTTATGGACGTTTTAAAAAATCTTTACCTGTCGCATAGACCCTGGAGTGGTGGCAACCAAATAAATCATCCACAGTGGAACTAGTAGGGTGGAGGAAAGGGTAAAGAAGCCACCAATCGCATAACCCCACCAGGGGTATTCATACACATTGTTGAACTTCAGAGGGGTGTATTTAACCAACGAGAAGATAAACGTTCCCTAAATAGAAAAGAAAGTGAATGATGAGCAATGGGGACCCGTTAGTCAGTCTGTTATGCTTTGTCACATTGAGTCAATGCACAAAGACTCAGAATAAGAGAAGGTCTTTCTTGTGTTTTGAAGTGCTATCAGTTTAAAGACAGACACAGATGACAGGTGTCAGACACAGACACACACACACAGGTGGCAGACAAACCCCCACAGCTTGTGGATACAATGTATGAAACACATATTCTGTTTTTTAAAAAGCCTTAGAAAATGTTTTCAAGGAATTTAAATGATACTCACTGTGCATACAGCTGGTGTTAGATATTTCCAGCAGCACTTCATGAAGGGCCAAGGCCGATATCCAATCATATCCTCAATGCTATCATAGAGACGGTCTGCCCCTAAAATGAAATTCAAAAACACTTTACTTTATGTTCAACCTGCTTTTTATTGGCTAAGAATTGCATATGTTTTTTGACTAATGTGCACTGTTGGATTAATTCCAAGTCTAAGAAGTTGTTCTCTAAATATTTCAACAGAGGTCGCCAGAGTTGCAAATGCAAACATGCACCATGGTTCCTGCCTTTAAACTGTAAACTTTACAAAGTCAAATAAATGAATTACCATATACCCATCCAACACAGATGGACTGAAGGATGGCAAAAGTAAGAAGAGTCATTCCACTACATGCGTAATAGTCAAAAAGCTGGAAGACATACAGGCCACCCTAAGAGGGAAACAAAAATGACAGGTGTGGGTTTTGTTTTGTGGTTGCTTTAAACCAATCATCTTTGTGTTACCTCTCTCACCTCTGTTACCATTAGCAGACCAAAAAGGAAGCTGGCAGCACATATGAAGAGGAGAAGAAATTTACGCCGATGTCCAATTTGGAAGAAGGAGGGATACATATCCGTGATGGCCGTTACCAGGGCTTCATGATACACAAACTGATGCATTAATAGAAAAGGCTTTAGGGTATGCATTCTATGATGTAATGGATTAACCCTTAATCGTCCCTTGGGGTCCAGCTGACCCCACTGGACTTTTCCTACATTTTTTAAAAGTGTTCCCTTCATCTCAGGGCCATGAGACTCTGTGACTTTTCCTAAATAATCTATCTAAACATGCACAAAAAATCTGGGCTTGATTTGGTTGTTCTAAAGGTGTGTAAAAAAAAATTTACCGTTTAAGTCCCTCGGGGTCAGATTGACCCCACATTGAAAATGAATGGGAAAGTGTAAAAAATACATTTTTTTTCACTTTTTTTGTCAAATTTTTTTTACTAAATCCAGTATAAATCTGAAAATTTCCACATTTATATCAAGGTCTGGTCCTAGAGCATAAACACAAAGTAGAACGAACTTTCTGTCTCATACACACACACACACACACACACACACACACACACAAACACACACATGTGTGTGACTGCAACAGAGAGCATTTTTATAGAAACTGGCAAATAAAATCAACAAAACTGGCATAAATCTGAAAGATTTTCATACATAAATGAAGTACTAATACTAGAGCACAAATGCAATATGGAACAAGCATGTTCACTCACACGCACACACACACAAACACAAACACAGGTGTCTGGAGCATTTTTTTGGATTTTGGCAATGAATGGGAAAATGTAAAAAATGCTTTTTTTTTCACTTTGTTTGTAAAAAAAAATCAACTAAATCCAGTATAAATCTGAAAATGTCTACATTTATATCAAGATCTGGTCCTAGAGCATAAACACAAAGTGGAACGAACTTTCTGTCTCATACACACACGCACACACACACACACACACAAACACACTTTTGCATTTTTATAGAAACTGGCAAATAAAATCAACAAAACTGGCATAAATCTGAAAAAATTACATACATAAATGAAGGACAAGTACTAGAGCACAAATGCAACATGGAACAATCATGAGAAAGAGAGGAAAAAGGGCAAATAAAAGAAAGATGAAAGGCAGCTTAACTTTTGCATAACTTCCCTATGGACCTCTATAGGATAATGTGGTCATTGCACTCTCTTTCTCTTTAACTATAATTCCTAAAGTTTTTCCACAAACCTACAGATGGCGGTATTCTATCCCTAACACATAGAGCAATGTCCAAAAACTATTTATATTTATTTAAGATCATCATTCAAGTGATTTTTTCATTAAAAAATGATTTTTAATGAGCCAATTTATGACATAGTTAAGTATTTGTGCAGTAAATAGGTAAAAAACTACCAAATACCCACAAAAACACAGCATAAATGTATAGTTGAGAAGTAAATAAAAAAAATGATATATAGTTTTCCATGTAAAAAAATTATATTTCCTTATGCAATCGCTCTGTAAAAGTTTGGGGTCTATCTGACCCCAAGGGACTCAAACGTAAACCCTACTTGAGGGGCGATTAAGGGTTAAATAGACAAAGATTAGTCTGTATAGCTGCCTGTATTTACCTCACTATCCAGTCCCAAGAATATGATCATGATAAAGAAGAAGATTGCCCATAGCTGAGGCAGGGGCATCAAAGCCACAGCACGGGGATAAGCAATGAACGCCAATCCAGGACCTGCCACAAACAAAAGTTATCAAACAAATCCTTTTCCCTCTTTGAAAACTGTTGACACAACCCAATCATTGCACCACATAATGTGAGTGGCAGTGTTTAATAATGAGTATCAGTATGCTATAATAATCTTCACCTGGTTTATGAGACCTCAAGCCTTAAATATGACTTTTACCTGACTCTGCCACCATTGAAATATCCATTCCCTGTTCATCTGCCATGAAGCCCAGGACTGAAAATATAGCAAAACCAGCCACAAAGCTAGTTAAGCTGTTGAGCAGACACAAGTATACACAGTCTCTGAAAGACAAACAGCAAAAGACAACATGCGTCGCTAGTGAAATTTGGAATGAAAGGCAAAGAAAACGGACTCATGTCACAATATAGATGTGCTATGATGTGGAGAGCGTTGCATTAGATCATCTGAAGTAGCGTACCTGTAGCAGTTGTTGTCATATTTGTTGTAGCTTCCCAAAGCAGTCAGTACCCCTGTACAAACTCCATAGGAGTAAAAAATCTGACTACCTGCATCCATCCACACCTAAAACATCAATTGTTATTTTAAAATCCAATAATTAAAAATTCAACAACACATCAACTTTGGGTTTCAACCTTACAAATTTCCTATATTTTCAGCGAAAAAAGAGGGAAAGAAAGCAGCTCAGTGCCTGCGGGTCCGTGAGACGTGTTGGATCAGGGTAGAGGTAGTATATGATGCCATTCTTCGCTCCAGGAAGAGTAAGTCCACGGACCAGCAGCACTATCAACATTAAATAGGGAAAAGTAGCAGTGAAGTAGACCACCTGAAAACAGGAAGAGGGAGAGAGTTTCAGCGTGGTGCTTGCAACACCATGATCATGAGTTTGATTCCCATAGTGCACACATACTGATAACTGTAAACATCAAATTAAATTATATATATATTAGATTAGCTGTAGAATTACATAAGAAGATGCAGGTTTAATCACATCAAAACTAAAAAAAAAAATCCATAAATGTACTATTTATTAATTTCTAACTTTTTAACTTTAAAATATAAAATAACATTAAAAACATTTATTGTTTTTATAATTCATTACATGTATTTATTAATTTATTAATTATTTATTATAAAGTTTACCTTTAAAATAAAAATATATTTAAAAAAACATTTAAAACAAAACTTTTTAAAAGTATTAATTTATAATATTCATGTAACAATAAATCTATTCAAAGTTTCATATAACTTAAATGTTTTTTATTTTAAAA